>NW_018232326.1:23185-31619 GCF_001263595.1 Phalaenopsis equestris | reverse complement strand
TTCAAAGCCGATCAAATTTTACCGTGCTTCTATCTCTACTGAGCTTGAAAAACATGTAAATTTGGATGTTGATTCTAATGAATTAATGGAATTGCCTTTTTATTACTTCTCGCCTTGTGTTCAAAAGTTAATTCAACACGGACACTTACCAAAACAAATGCCAAAAGATAAATTTCAACTTTTTGAAAAATTATAGAATGTTAAAAGTCAAACTCCCAACTCAAAAGAGGGTGTCAAATTTGGTACAGTCAGGTTAGTCGATGATTCAAAATTTTGCATGGGTGTTACTAGTGAATCAGAAGAGGATTGCCTCGACATAGAGGATGACTCTACTGATCAAGTGCTAGAAGATGCTCTGCCAGAATTTGAAGAAAAAGTCAAGAACTATTGATGAGTTAAAGGAAATTAACCTCAGGACGGAAGAACAACCCAACCCATATTTATAAGTTCCTTACTCAACAATGATGAATCTCTGCACTTAATCAAAATGTTAACATAATTTAAAGATTGCTTCGCATGGAGCTATGATGAAATGCTTAGACTGTTAGCAGAGGTTGTTGTATATAAACTTAGGGTGGAAAAGAATATAACCCCAGTAAAACAAGATCCTAGAAAAATGAGCCTCAAAATAGAGCAACAAGTAATTGCCGGGGTGAAGAAATTAATAGACGCTAACTTTGTAAAGGAAGGAAATACCCCACATAGTTAGCCAATAATATTCCAATCACGAAGAAAAATGAACAAAGCATGTCCAAAAGACAAATTCCCATTACAAGACAAATTCAAAAGACAAATTCCCATTACCGATACCAGAAATGATGATGGATATCGCTTCAACACATGAAATTTTCTCCTTCATGAAAAAATCATCTGGGTCTAACCAAATCAAGATGGATCTTGAAGATACAACACTTACAACCTTCTGAACACTTATCGGGATTTTCTGCTACACAATGATGTCGTTTAGCCTATAGAATACTGGAGCAACATACCAATATACAATGACAAAGATTTTTAAAGACCTCATTCACAATCAAGTGGAATGTTATGTGGACGATTTAGTCATCAAAAGTAAATGAAAGATAGATAATTTGTACGATTTGAGGATCGTGTTGTAACGGTTACGACGATATGACCTTAAAATGAGTCCCTTAAAGTGTGCTTTTGGCTTTACCTCTGGGAAGTTTCTAGGATTCATTGTCCTTCATCGGGGAATCGAGATAGGTCCATATACGATTAAAGCTATCTTGGAAATGCCTCCTCCTAAAACATTAAAACAACTACGTTCCTTTCAAGGGAAGTTGGCAAATCTGAGATGCTTTATTTCTAATATCTCAGGTATGTGTCAGCCCTTCTCAACATTAATTAAAAAGGATGTCAATTTTTTTTGGGAAGAGAAATGTCAGCGGGCCTTTGAGATTGGTAAATAATATTTAATGACACCTCCTGTTTTGAAAGTCCCTATCCAAAGGAAACAACGATACTTTATACCGCGGCCTTAGACGACTCTCTTGGAACCCTATTAGCCTAAGTTAATGATGAGGGTTAAGAAAATGCACTCTACTATTTAATTCATCGTCTAGTACCGACAGAGATAAGGTATCCACCTATCGAGAAGCATTGTCTAACATTAGTTTTTGCAGACCAAAAACTTAGATATTACATGTTTTCTCACAAGATCACCCTAATCTCAAAAGTTAAGCCGTTGCAATATTTGTTGACCCGACCAACACTCGCCAGACGTATAACAAGATGGCCAATGATCTTATTGTAATTTGATATAACTTTTATTTCCCTCCATACTATCAAGGGATAGATGCTAGAAGACTTTCTCGTTGCACACCCAGTGCCAGCTAGGTCCCTTCTCAATGATGAGTTACTAGATGAGAAAAAACTACAAATGAAATTCTCTAGTGCACAACGCTGGGAAATATACTTCGACGGCCCTTCATCAGCCAGAAAAGACAAAAGATCAGGCAAAGTTATACTAGGCAAAGCAGGGATCAGTTTGATCTTTATCACGCCAAATAAGTGTATGTTGAGGTTCTCATACCACCTGACAGAGCCGTGCACCAACAATGAAGCAAAGCATGAAGCTTTAATCATCGGATTAGAATTGACAATCTCAATGGATATAACAAACATTGTCATTTATGGCGACTCTCAGCTTGACATCTAGCAAGTCGTCAGACAATACAAAATTTTGAAACCACGGCTAGTAGAATATCATTAGTACACGATGAAGCTGCTAGAGCAGATCCCTAATGTGACTTTCTACCGGATTCCTAAGAGAGATAATGCCCATGTCGATGCTCTAGCAAAACTCACTAAGGAGCTGGTGGTCCTAGAGGATTCCATTGAAATCACAATATAAGAAATACAAGTTTTATCTTGAATCGACCCCAAAACTCTACACAAGCTCAGAAAAGAAGAAGCGATAAATGCAGTCGATAAATGCAGTTGCTGATATTGCTGATATCAATGAAGATTGGTGTAAGTCATTGATAGAATATTTGAATACTGGAAAGCTACCAGAGGACACGTTTGACACATATCACATTACAGAAAGGGCTATGTCATATGCCTTACTTGGTGATGTCCTCTACAGGAGATCATTTGACCCGATGTGGCTATGATGTTTAAGCAAAGTCGAAGCACAAAATATTGTTAAAGAAGTACATGCTGGATTGTATGTCGCTCACCAGTCAGGGTCGAAGATGAAAATGAAGATCAAAAGACTCGGATATTATTGGCTGACAATGATGTCCGATTGTATTGATACAACAAGAAGAGATCAAAAGACTCGGATATTATTGGCTGACAATGATATCCGATTGTATTGATACAACCAGAAGATGTCACAAGTGTCAAGTGCATGGGGTGATCTTGCACCAGCCTCCGAATGTGCTACACCCAACTGTCGCCGCGTGGCCATTCAAGTGTTGGGCCACAAACATAATAGGTCTGATAGACACTCCATCTTCCAAATGACACAGATTTATACTTGTCGCTACTGATTATCTCTCCAAATGATCAAATGCAGTACCGTTATGAGAGGTTATGGCACATCACGTCCTTCAATTCTTCACAAGCCAAATCGTCTATCATGTTGGAGTATCGTGAAGAATAATTTCCGACAATGGGACAACCCTTAAAAGCACCAAAATCAATAATTTCATCAAACGACACGGGATAAATTAAAGATACTCTACAAATTACTATCCCAAAGCATATGGTCTGGCTGAAGCCTTCAACAAGACATTGTTACAAATTTTAAAGAAAATACTAGACAAAAATAAGAGGGATTGGCAGAACAAACTGTTAGAAGCCTTGTGGGCCTACCAGACGACTTTCAAGACTCCCACTCAGTACACACCCTACATAGTGTAGGGATCCGTTGTCGTGCTACCGTTAGAAATTTAGATGGCAGCTCTCAGAGTCGCTATTTCCAACCAACTCGCAATAGAAGAAAGTGCAAAACACTGACTTAAAGAACTAGAGAGTCTTGAGGGAAAACAGCTTGAAGCACAACAATACTTGGAACTTTATCAGGCAAAGATGGTACAAGCTCATGACAAATTAGTCTGCCAAAGGACATTCAAAGTTGGTGACCTTCTCCTCGTGCTCAGAAGATTGGTGGAAATTTTGAACCAACTTAAGAGGGACCATTTGTTGTTGAAAAGGTACAAAAAGGTGGAGCCTACTAGTTAGTGGATTTCTGAGGCAAAAAAACCCATGTTGCCGATCAACAAACAATACCTGAAGACATATTACGCAACCTGACATTGATTGACATCGCTTAATTTGAAATTTTGAAATTTAAAATCTTCTGGGTTTATCTATTTGGCCAAATGTCTGTGACCATGTCAAAATTTTGTAATAAAATTAACCTCAACATAATGAAAATTTTTGAAATTGCACATTTTATTTTCTCTTTTAAATTTGATTTTCTACGAAATTAAACAAAATATACACATAAAAAAATGGTTTTCTCACCAAAAAATGGTTTTCTCACCAACATAGTTTTCTCACCAACATAAAACTAAAATTTACTTTAATAAATACTTTATTTTATTCTTGTTCACCCTAAGTTTCAGCTCAGTGATATTTTTCCTGTCGTCTATAGAATATATGTCAGGCCAGAGGCTGATCTTTGCTTTTAAAGTTGGCTGGAACCTCGCACTCAATGAGGAAAGGGCGTTGCAGGGCGACACCATAGACTTCGACATGGACTTTAGTCAAGTCGACATGGATTATGAGGGGCCTCTAGTGGATGTCGTTAGCTGACAAGGAAAGGAATGGCTGCCCTCACTGCTGAGGTTGAGCACCAAAGACAATTCATCACTGAGGGGAATGAATGTGATGGTATAACAAGACCCGATAAAGGGGACCAGCCGCCTACCGTCCATAATAGCTACGCTGACTGGGGGCCTAGTCACTGCCATTAATGAAAGACTATCAGATGCTCCACTACGAATAACTTAGCACAGAAATGCTAGCCATTGAAAGTAGAGGGCTTTCGTACGAGTAGAAAGAAGACACCAGAAAGAGGCATAGAATTTACTTACCTTTATTCCTGAAGGGAATATCTATAATCCGGGCATGAGAGAGACCTCCTCCAGCTTGCCTGCTATAGATGATGATTCAGGATTTATTACAAAGCTGGAAATACTATCAACTTCAGATGGTCTGTGCATGGGTTGCCCTACCTGCAACGTCGAGATACCTGCATGCACGTCAGCTACAGGGGCATTTTTGAAGTGCCCGAACTGCAATGTCCTACACCTTGACCGCTATAGTGCTTTAGAGGAATATAATATGTATCCTCTGATGATAATCCTCTGATGATAGATTTCAGACCGCTAATTACCCAATGGATGCAGAACCATATGTCCCGTTGGGCATAGAGCGATATGTCCCGTTAGACGGAGAGTCATACATTTTGCTGTAAATAGAGACAACACCAGCTTGGGTTCCCACAAATGTTGAAATGAGAGAACATCCCCGACAGCCACCAATCATCAGTATCGCAAAATACTATAAGATTAGAAAGGTAAGCGAAAGGGACTTCGAATTCTATGAAGAAATGAAAGGAGAATCAATTAACATATTAGAAGATTGGAATTATACACCAGGTTCTTCTCCGAGAGCAATGAATGAAATATTCGCGTTTGCATTTTTGATTTTAGAGATAGGGGTCGAGCAGGCCTGCTAATGGAAAGAAGCTATCTGAGCAAAGAAAGTGGATGCGAGGATAGGGTAGGATCACTATCCAGTGCGGTTGCTTCTACAACTTTACCAACGATAGACAAGGAAATCCTCCTGGGGTTCTCAGACACGATCAGGTGCATCAACTACCTCCAATGATAAAATGGATGATTAAAAGAATGGTCGGATGGAGTATACTACCAACTAACAACATTCCTAATAACTGCATCATCAACATATACGATGAAGGAGACCGCATATCTCTGTACATTGATCATAATGACTTTGTGAGACCTTTCTTTACAGTCTCATTCATGAGTAAAAGCAACATTTTGTTAGGAAAAGAAATAGACATTATCGGCCTTGGTGAATTTAGAGGATCCGTAGAAATTTTGTTACCTGTTGGTTCAGTGCTAGTCCTTATGGGGAACAAAGTTGACGTCGCCAAGCACTGTATTCCAGTGGTGTGACACCGTAGGGTGTCCGTTCCGTGACCTTTCGACAAATGGATCAAATGGATAACAACAAAATTCCATATGGGTTTCAACCAGATCCATAATTGGAAGAATTACTATCATACAAACTATGAGAGGGCTGTACCTCTAAGTACATGCAAAGGGAACTCTTGTCCCAGAGTGTGGCTTAGAAGGCCTACTCGATCAGGAGCTTGCCTCACCAGGACAGACATTCTGAGGATTCCTTTCCATTTTAGTACATTTCGTTACAACAGACATGACATGTATCAGACATGCTCAGCCAATGATATGTACTTACATGGGATATTTGTGGATTTACTTTGATGCATTTAACATATTGTCCTTTTTGAGGCTTTGGCCTACATTCAATATGTAACATTTGTTGGAATGGATTAATGAAGTTTCTTTCAGAAATTTGTCCTTTTGGCAATTACCTTTTTGTGTGATGGATAAAAGTCACAGATCTTGTGGTGGTTCAAGATTATAAAGAACAAAGAACAAAACAAAAAAACAAAAAAAAAGTTGACGATAATAAAATTTAAATAAAATAACAAACAACCAAACAACAAAACAAGTCTCTTTTGAAAAATCAACCAAATAAAATTAAATTTTGAAAAAATATATTAATAATTAAATGTGAATAAAAACAATAAGAAGTGAAATAAATCTGTTAAGTTGATTCTCTCAATTTTGAGGTCTCATACTCTTTGCTCGCGCCACACGACTATCGTTGTATACACTAACTCTCTTCACATTATCACAAAATTTCATGTTTTGCACAAAACCTCTGAAGATTTTCCACATTTTCCTCACTAATGTCAATCTTTTCACATAATCCATGTTTATGGGTTTAACACTAAGAATTCTCATTTTCAGAATTAGTCCTTAACTTTTTATTCCTATCCTCTTAAGGTCGGTCCTTAACTTCCAACTCTCTATTTAGATTAATCCTTAACTTTAAATTTTCATTTTTAAATCAGTCCTTAAATTCATATTCCCTCCTCTTGAGGTCGGTCCCTAACTTCTGACTCTCTGTTGAGATTGACCCTTAACTTTCAATTCCTTTCACTTCTTATTTTGGCATCAGTCTTTAACTTCTAATTCCTTTCCCTTTGAGGTCGGTTCTTAACTTCTGACTCTCTTTTGAGATTTATCCTTAACATTCATTTCTCATTTTGGAATCAGGCCTTAACTTTTGATTCCTTTCCTTTCGAGGTCAGTCCTTAACTTTCGACTCTCTCTTTTGAGATTGATCCTCAACTTTCAATTCTCATTTTGGAATCAGTCCTTAACTTCTGATTCCCTCCTTTTGAGATCAGTCATTAACTTCAGAATCTCATTTGAGATTGATCCTTAACTTTCAATTCTCATTTTGGAAACAACCCTTAACTGTTGATTCATTTCCCTTCAAATTCGGTCCTTAACTTCCGATTTTTTCTTGAGATTGATCATTAACTTTCAATTCTCATTTTGGAATCAGTCCTTAACTTCTAATTCCTTTCCTTTCGAGGTCGGCCCCTAAGTTCCGACCCTCTTTTAAAATTAATACCTAAATTTGAATTTCCACCCTGAGGTCAGCACTTACATATTGAGTCCCATCCTCTATAAAAAACTTGAAACTTGTTAAGTCAAACCCACTCTCCAATCCCTAGCGAGAGTTCCTACTTCTTGATTTCGATCAAATATTCACTTGTTAATTCCCCAAAAGAAACAACGGGTCTAAAATGGCTTGGGTTGAATTGTTGAACTGGTTTGATTTACTTAGGAGTTTGTATTGGTCTTGTTGATCTCATTGGTCAACGCAAATACGCGCAGTGTGCTTGTCTAACACACCACACCTATTGGGGGTCCATTTACCTATTGGGCCACACCTATTGGGGGTCCATTTGCTGACCTCACTTTTGATTGAGGTTTAGATTTTCCTCTTTAATTGCCTAGCCATAGGACTTTCCTGTTAACTATTATTAGAAATTTAGAAAAGGAACCCTCACCATTAGAAATTCTACACTCCTCTTTGCTAAACTTGAAGTTCTACATATTGGTCCTGACCTCTAGCACTTAGTAGCTGGGGTCATTATGAGGGAGCTCAAGGAGATTTCCCATCGGAATGTTTGACTATAGGGTTGCCCTGGGTGCTGGTCTAAAGCTAGTTCACTCACTTGCACTCACTCTCACCCATAATCACCCACAAATACAAACCCAAAGTTTCTTGACTTTGGTCCCTTAATCGTTTGGGAGACTCATGTAGATGGTCCCCTAAACCCACTGGCTCTAGGGTAGGGTTTAGCTAAGACCTAGCTAAGACCACTATGATAGAGGACCCAAATGGGGTTTCCATTGGTCCATGCCTAAACACAAGACTTGAGGATGAGGCTCAATCAAATTAACCAAGGAAAGTATGACGTCTGTCTGGTCTACAAAACCTTTGTATTTGCTGACAAGTTCCCCTATTTAATTTAAAGGATTAAATAGGGTTTATATTAAGCTGGGTTTGGACATGCTTCCTATAAGGGCAAGCTCCTATAGTTAATTACATCTTAAATGACCAAAGCCAACTAAGAAGACTCACGATAAATTTCAAGAAATATTATCTCCAAGGAATTTCAAAGAGTAGGACTTTTCAATGAAATCGGATGTAGAGGTGTGAAAGGGGATTGGTTCAAATTTGGAACATTTTATTGTAGAATCTAAAGGAAGAAGAACTAGGGGATGTCATGGATCCAGAGGAGAACCCCGGTGACTTTCCAAGC
>NW_018232326.1:9272-22992 GCF_001263595.1 Phalaenopsis equestris | reverse complement strand
GTTTATATTGTATAGCAGGGCTATGCAAAGGCCTAAAGATAAGGTGATGATTTACGTTGCATAAGCAAGCAACCTCAAAGTCCTATGACTTTGTTGTTTAAGTCGAAGGAAGGAAGATTGGCTTAGTTGGGAAAGACAGTTTTTCTGTTGAAGATGGTCGTATTGCCCACCATGCTAGCTCCAAGCTCCTGCCGTGATGAGTTTACATTTTCTTGTTTGTCAAGTTATAGTGTCAAATCATGTGGCCTTATGGTTGAAGTCCTTTAAATTTTATGAGGGCATATTAAAGTTGATTAGAGCGACACCAGTTAGGATCTTACGGTTCCCTCATTCCCGCACCACTATTTTCTATTGGATTCACTTAATCCAAATGAACTTACTAAACTCAACTTAATGAGTTCCATAATTCATTTAGACTGTGAGAAGCCTCATTAGCAACTGTAGGTTACCTCCTCTGAGGGATTCCCGATCATCAGATAGAGACATCTTAATTTAGTTGAAGTTGTGGTTTTGCGTGATGTTTGTGATTAAATTTTAAGTTGTTTTATATTTTTAATGTTGTGGTGGTGAGTTTTATCTTGGTTGATTTTAATTTTTGTTTCGGGTTATGATTTTGGTTAACATGCAAGTTTATGTAGGTAAATGCAAGCATCAAACATGTAAGGAAAAGGCAGAAGAAAGACGATACTATAAACTGTAAAAGCGTACCTGACGACTCTTCTCCTTCCACCACCTGAAACTTAAAAATGCATGTGAGGGCATTTGTGAAAATCAGGAAAATTAGAGTTATGATAATTTTCCCAACCCTATGTCATATCTTAGCGGGTCCTTAGAAGTTTAATGAAGGATGACTTTATCAAGCAAGATATATTAAGTTTAGTAGATCTCCGAGGTGTCCAACAGATCTAGAGAATGAAGCAGGTCCATGCTACTTTCTCGCTGCCTGGTGGAAGAATCCCGAGTCCTTTTTAAACTTGTTATATTTCTTAATAATTCATCCTATAAATACCTTTAATGCTCAGTGAACATTGATGTGTCAATTATCCCTAAGAAAGGGGTAATTATCATTTATCATTTAATTTGAAAATTATGTGAGTGAGTTCCCTTGAAGGGGAAGTTAGTGTAATTTGAACACTTAGCCAAATTCTTAATCCTAATTGGGCTTAGTGGTATTTCCAGGATGTTTGATTGAATTATGTTTATTTGTCTAATCCTTATTTAGTCAATCTTGATTTAGCCTAAGTCACCACTAGAGGAGAAAATGTGATTTTTTAAAATTTAATTTAATTTAAATAATTATTTTAATGTAAAAATAGGATTTTTCAAAGAAAATTCCTAACTTGACCAAGGTAAATTCTAATCACTTAAAATTTTTAGTGGAAGTAGACCTAGACTAGAAAAGCCCTTGGAAAAAATTTCATGATTTTTTGAATTCTCTGTGATTTACTGGAATTATTTTAAATTCTAGTTTATTTAATAAAAATAAAATATTTTATGTGGTGAAAATTAAGTTTTGTATTTTGAAAAATCTCCCTAAGGTTAGAGGACTCAGAGGAGAAAATTTTATAATTTGTTTTTATTTTTTTTTGATTTATTGGAATTATTTTAGTGAAAACACATTTTTTTATTTATTTATTGGAATTATTTTAGTGAAAACACATTTCTTTACCCTTTTTTTAAAAAAAAATTATTTTAAGGCTTTAAAATTCAATATCTTTATTTAGAAAATCAGGAAAAATATTTTAATTGTTACTAAGTGATTAAAAAGTAATTTAGAATATTTCCATGAGTTTTATTATTTTTGTGATTTTTATGAATTGTTAATTTTATTTTAAATATCATTTTATTTTTAGAAAATACCCCTGATCAGGGAGAACTCAAAAAATTATATTTCGTAATTTTTTGAGTTATATTTTAATTTTTAAAAATCATTTAAATGCCAAAAGTGGTATTTATCTTTAAGAATCTACTTAAGTTATCAAATGAACTCAAAATATATTGAAATTTTTATAGTGAAATCTCTGGAACATGAGATCATAAATCACAGTGGAGATAAAAAATTAAGTCATTTAAATGTTTATATTTTTCAAAATTAATTATTTTAGTGATTCAGTTTTTGAAAAATTTAAGGATATTTTAGATAACTTGACCCATGAAATTATTTCCAAAAGCTTTCCTAGTCATTGTGGACCTTCCAAAATTTTCTTAGGATTTTCTAATCAGTATGCTAATTTCCATGATTATTTTAAAGAAATAATGTGGAATAACTTGAAAAATATGAATCTCTGTATAGAAATCTCTTCTAACTTTGGAAAGATCAGAGGATATTTCTCTCAATAGAGGCTACAATATGCCAAAATTTCAAACCAAGGTGATGTGCCAATATGCATGAAGAATCAAATAATTAAAAACATTGTTTAATTAATTAAAAATAAAATACGCATGAAATGGTCTTGAAATTTATTTCACATTGTTCTTCTCTGTTCACTGAGCAAGAGGGTATTTTATTTTATTATTAGGATTTTTCTACACAAAGTTATGAATTTTCTAAGTTAAGGGTATTTAAATAAAATAGGAAAAGCCCTATTTATCTATTTAGACCACGCATGCCACCACATCCTACGACGGTTCCGAAGGCATGCGTGGCGCACCCTGGTTGGACGCTGCCGTCCACGTAGCTTGCTGACTCAGCCCGCTGTTTATGTCCCGAGGCTTCGTCCAGCTCAATCTTGGTCATCCATGTGATACACACGTGATCGAACGACTCCACGTCATCGTCCCCGATAGAATTATCCCGTGACCGTCCACACTAAAACCCTAAGATCTCAGCCTAGACTCAACCAAATCACCTCGGGTTTGATCCTATGGACTCGTCTAAGTGAGAAGAACATATTCATATGGTAATCATGCAATTAAATTAAGTCTAATTAAAAGGAGAATTGAAATAGGCTCGGGATGAGGTAAAGTTTTATACTTTTGCTCTGAGAAGTGAAGCTTTGATCAGAGGGGTTCGGTATGTTTATAGGGGTCCAAGGAGGCTAGGGATTGAGTCCCTTATTGTGGTGTAAGGCCTAGGTATGAATTCGATTACGGTTGGATTTGGGTGTTGGTCTAGAGCTATGGTAGAGGCTCTGTGGGAGGGGGATTTTATGGGGTTTTGGCTTCCTTCATTATCGTCAAGGTGTGGGTAAAGTTAATTTGAGTTTGGTAGACTGTGGAGGTGTGTTGGGTTCTGTCCTCGTTTCCGACAAGGTTTCAAGCTTAAAATTGAGCTCTGGAAATGAGAATTGGTGAGGGAAAATGGTCGGAATGCACTTAAGGGATCGTAGGGAAGCTTTGTGTAAAGTTTGGAGAGGCCTCTCTAGGAAAATTTGAGCACACCTCCCATGGTCGTGGGAGGTGAGTTTTTATAAAAAAGTCCATGGGGTGGCTCTCAGGGCACAAGTTTGGGTGCAGTGTGGTGCTTAGGTGGAGGGAAGAGGAGCTCTTCCATTTAATTTGGATGAGCTGGCCTCTAGGTTTGATTTGGGTGAGGTGCCATGGGGGTGGCTCTTAGTTTTGAACTTTTCTGGCCACTAGGCTAGCCAATTTGATTTGGGTGAAATTCAAGAGGGGGTGGCCCTTAGTTTTAGCTTCTCCAGTG
Source organism: Phalaenopsis equestris (assembly GCF_001263595.1). Classification (NCBI taxonomy): domain Eukaryota; kingdom Viridiplantae; phylum Streptophyta; class Magnoliopsida; order Asparagales; family Orchidaceae; genus Phalaenopsis; species Phalaenopsis equestris. The sequence continues at coordinate 19,349 of NW_018232326.1, read as the reverse complement.
ACTAGGCCGGCCGAACATGACAAGGGGAGGTGGCTAGGAGGTCAGGGCACCCAGGGGAATATGTCACAGCAATTTAATGCGCTGAGGTTTAGTTTTGGAAAAAAGATCGTAAGCCTAAGCAAATATGGAAATCAAATCCCTTAATTTAGGAGACCATTGGTCCATGATCACTTAACTTGGATTAGGTGAGTTTTGGCTCAGTGTGAGGGTCCAACTAATGGTTGTGGTCGAGCTAATTTGATGGCTTTAGGGTGGTTAGGCCACATTTAATGCATGGGTCCAAGTGGGTGAAAATGACCAAAACATGGATTTGGGCTAGGTTAGCCATGTCAATTGGCCAGATTAATTATTGCATTTGGTGTATATAATCATAAGGAACAACTTTGGAGACGAATGGAAGTGGTTTTGAGCTCAATTGAAGAGTCAATTTGAGGGAATTTTGACTTTTTAGTCAATTTGGTAATGTTGGGCTAGGCTTGGGTATAGCTTGGGTTAGCCTTAGGCTAAGTCCAAATTGATTTTTGTAAATTGTCAATAGGGACCTCATGAAGAGTTTTCAACAGGAATTGGATGCCAATTTGGAGATCAAGGCAATCAATTGGGTGAAATTTGGGGACTTAGCCAATTTGGGGCTAAATTTGGTAATTTTGGATTCAGGCCAAAATCAAATAGATATGAAGCTTTACCAAGGCCAATTGATCGTTAATTTTGATGTATAGGAATGTTATCAAGATTTTTCAACATTAATTGAGGCCAATTGACTAGGCTATGGGTTCAATTTGGTGAGATTAGGTCAGATTAGTTGGTGAGATTAGGTCATATGGTCAAAATTGAGGTTTTGACCTAAATCAAAATTGGGCTAAAATCATCGACCAATTGAGCTTGGATTTGGTTTAATTTGATCATATCAAAAGTGAATTTGAGTTTAGGATTGAAATTGATATCAAATTGATGGACATTTGAATTGGATTTGGGGAAATTTTGGTCTTTAAAGGGCAATTTGGGGATTTTGTTTAAAGATGGTCAAATTGGGTCATGTGGTAGTTGAGAGAAATTAAATTAGGAAAATTTAGGATGTATTGGGATTATCTGGGAATTTTTGGAATTTTTGGAATTTTTGGTTTAAGAGGGGTATTTTGGTAATTTGGGGGTGTTTTGGGGTAAAAGGCCAAGATGGGTATTTTTGTAAAGTTGAGGTACCAATCATCACCAACAAGCCATGGACCAATGAAAACCCCATTTTGGGTCCTCTACATTCATAGTGGTCTTAGCTAAACCATAGCCCTAGGGCTAGTAGGTTTAGGGGACCATCTACATAAGTATCCCAAAAGATCAAGGGCTCTAGGCTAGAAATTTGAGTTTAGGGTTGCGAATGAATATCGGTGTATATGAGTGTAGTGAATGCCTTAGCTCCATACCAACACCCAGGGTTAACCTTAAGGTCCAACAGTCCAAAGGGTGACTCATCTTGAGTTTCCCCCATAGTGACCCCACCTACTAAATGCTAGAGGTTGAGACCAACATGTGGAACTTCAAGTTGAGTAAAGAAGGGGATAGAATTTCTAATGGTGCGGGCTCCGTGTCTACTTTTCTAAGCATAGTCAACTTTTCTAAGAATAGTCAATAGGAAAATCCTATGGCTAGATCTTAGGCTACTAAAAAGGAAAAACTAAACCTCAACCAAAAGTGAGGTCAACTGTCCATAGCTCATTTTTTATGGTAGCTCCCTAATTCTACAAAAAATACTCAACTTGACTTTTTTTTCCACTAAACTCCCCCAAATTACCTAAGTACCCTTGAAACCCTAAATTTGGCCAAAATGTCCAAATTTACCCAAATTACTCCCTAAATTTGGCCAAAATTTCCAAATTTACCCAAATTACCGAAATTTGTTCAAAAATCATTTCAAACCTTTTGAAAACATCCAAATTACCTAAGACCACCAAAAATTTGCCAAATTACCAAAATGCTCCTCCTTAGCCTAAATTTTCAAAAATTCCAAATAATCCTAAAAATTCTCAAAGCCTTCCAACTATTCCCAAATTCTTTTTTTTCAACTATCACATGACTCAATTTGACCAATTTAACCATTTTGACCAAAACCCCAAATTACCTTTAAAGGCCTAATTTCCTTAAATTCGCCTCAAATGTCCATCAACATTGTCTCAATTTCCCCTAATTTTGAATTTTAAAATCAAATTCACCTTCCATATGACCAATCTAATCCAAATCGCAGCTCAATTAGCCCATGCTTTGAGCCCAATTTTGATCTAAATCAATCCCCCAATTGTGGCCGTATGACTTAATCTCACTAAATTAAATCTATAACCTACTCAATTTGTCATAATTTATGTTGAAAACTCTTCATAACACTCCAACACATCAAACTTGACCTTCAATTGGCTCTGGTGAAGCCTCAATTTTTTTGATTTTGATATAAGTCCAAAAAGCCTCAATTTTTCCGTAAATTGGTCATGTCTCAAAATTCCACCAAATTGATTGCCTTAGCCTCAAAATTGACAACCAATTTATATTGAAAACTCTTCGTGATATTCCTATTAACCATTCTCAATAATCAATTTAGACTTAGCCCATTCTAGACCCAAGTCTAGCCCAATAAATTAACCATTCTCAATAATCAATTTGGACTTAGCCCATTCTAGACCTAAGTCTAGCCCAATAAGCCCAAAGTGACAAAAATTCAAAAATCCCTTAAATTGAACCCCCAATTGAACTCAAAATCACTTCAATCCTTCAGGAAAAATGTTCATTCCAATCATCTACATAATGTTGATCAATCAATTGGGCTCAAGGTCAAAGTTGGAACAACCCAAAATCACTTCAATCCTTCAGGAAAAACACAACCTAGCCAAACTGGCAACCCCCAATTGAACTCAAAATCACTTCAATCCTTCAGGAAAAATGTTCATTGCAATCATCTACATAATGTTGATCAATCAATTGGGCTCAAGGTCAAAGTTGGAACAACCCAAAATCACTTCAATCCTTCAGGAAAAACACAACCTAGCCAAACTGGCAAACCAAAAACCACCACAACCAAATTTTGGACCTTATTAACCAGCCTAAACCCAATGGAACAACCCAAATGAACCATGGACCAATGGATCCCCAAATCAAAGGATTTACTTCCAAAATTGCTTAAGCCTAAGGGACTTTTGCCAAAACAAAGCACCACCCCGAATTAATTGTTGTGAAAGATTCCCCTGGCTCACCTGGCCTCATGGCCACCTCCCCTACCCATGTTGGTCGACCTAGTCACCGGATGAGCTAAAATTCTGAACCGCCACCCAGAATTTAAACCCAATTCAAACCTTGAGGCCACCTCTTCCCATTTTAAATTTAGAGCTTCTCTACCCTCCACATAAGCATCATTTTACACCCCTCAATTGGCCCACAGAGCAACCCTAAGCCATTTTTATAAAACCTTCACCTCCATGAACATGGAAGGTGTGCTGAAAGTTTCTTAAGGATACCGTCTAAAATCACTCCCTAAGCTTCCTTGAGACCTCTACAATGCAACTCAACCATTCCATTGCCCTAATTCCCCTTGTCGGAGTTCAATTTTTGAGCTCAAATCCTTGATAGAGACAAAGCATTCTCCACTGCACCTCCACAGTGCACCAAATCCAAATTAAACTAACCCTCACCATCACCACACTGAACTAAGACAAAGCCCTATCAAATCCCTCTCATATAGAGCTTCTAAGATAGCTCAAGATTAACACCCAAATTCGACCTTGATCAAATTCGGATCTAGACCTTTCACCATGATTAAAGGCTCAATTCTTAGTCTCCTTGGACCTCCATGATTGTGTCGAGCACCTCTAATTATAGCTTCCTTTTTCAGAGAAAAGGTATTGAACTTCCCTTATTCTTGAGCTTATTTTGTCTCTCCATTTAATTAGAATTAATTTAATGGCATATTTACCGTATGGATTGTTCGTCACACTTAGACGAGTACGTGGGATCAAACCCCATGAGATTTGATTGAGTCTAGAGGGAGATCTTAAAGTTTTATTGTGGCCGATTCTCACATTATACTATTTGGGGATAATGATGAGGAGCCATTCGATCACTTTGAGTCTAGAGGGAGATCTTAAGGTTTTATTGTGGCCGATTCTCACATTATCCTATTTGGGGATAATGATGAGGAGCCATTTGATCACGTGTTTATCTTATTACAAGATGAGATCTAGTTAGATGAACTTTTGGTGTGTGAACCGTGGGTCCCGTGGCATGCCAAGGTGGAAAGCGCAACGAATGGGAGCGCAACGCGTCGCCGTTCGGAGCTGCTTAGGATGAGGTGGCATCGCACGTTTAAATAGATAAATAGGGAATTAAATAAATCAAAAAATGATCCCTAACTTCAAAAATTCATATCTAGGTGTAGAAAAATAAAAAAAATAAAAGAAAAATACCCTCTTGCTTAGTGAACAAAGGAGAACAATGTGGAAATAATTTGATGTATATTTTATTTTTAGGTAATTAAATATAGTTTTTAGTCTTTTAATTATCCATGCATGTAGACATTTCACCATGGCTTGGAATTTTGGCATGTTGTTGCCTCTATCTTAAGGAACATTCTTTGATTTTGCTAAAGTCAGAGGAGACCTCTAGACAGAGATCTATATTTTTCATGTTTATGTCTATTACTTGCATAAATTAATCATAATAATTAGCATATTTCCTATTACTTGCATAAATTAATCATAATAATTAACATATTTTATTAATCATAATAATTAGCATATTTCCTAAAAAAATCCAAAAAAATTTGGGAAGGTTATTGTGGCTAGAGAACCCTTTGGAAAATATTTCATGAGATAAGTCATGAAGAATGCACTTAATTTTCACAAACCCTAAAATGCAGAGAAAATTAATTTTGGGAAACGCAGACATCTAAATGACTTAATTTTTAATCTCCATTAAGATTCAAAGTATAGAAAACTCCCCATAATAATTTGAAAATATTTGGAGCTCATTCGATGACTCAAATTGATTTTCTAAGTTAAATGACATTTTTAACACTAAAATGATTTTTAGCAATTAAAATATAACTAAAAAAATTATAAAAATAATTTTTTTGAGTTCTCTATGATCAGATGAATTTTATAAAAATAAATTTGTAATTAAAATAAAAATTCTATTTTTAAGCCTTTCTTTAATATTTAAATAATTAAAAAAAAGATAAAAATCACAAAAAATACTAAAATTCATGGAAATATTCTAAATTGTTTCCTAATTACTTAGCAACAATTGGAATATTTTTCCTGATTTTTTAAGTGAAGATATTGAATTTTGAAGCTTAAAATAATTTTTAAAGGCTAAAAATGGAAATAAATTTTAAAGGCTAAAAATGGATTTTTACTAAAATAATTCTAACAATTCAAAGAAAAATCAGAAAAAATGTGAAATTTGTTTCTTTGGGTTCCTTGACAATATAGATATTTAGTAAAAATATTAAAATTAATTTTACACTTTTAAAATATTTTAAAATTAATAAATACTCCATAAATTGAAATAATTCTAATAATTAAAATAAAATTAAAAAAATCACGAAGTTTAGTCTAAGGGTTTCTTGGGTCTACGTCTACTTTCAAAAAAAAGTTCAAGTGATTAGGCTTCACCTTGGTCAAGTTATAGAGTTTTATATGAAAAATCCTATTCTTGCATAAAAATAAATATATAAATTACATTAAAATTTGAAAAATCAAATTTTCTCCTCAGATGTCTTAATTAACCCACGAATGAGGTGGATGCAAATTTCAAACTCATTTTAGTTAAATTTGATGAATTATGAAGTATTAGACCTTTAGGGAAAAAAGTGTAATTTTAGAAATTTAGCCTTAGTTAACATTTAGGCTTTTAACATTTAGGCTTAATTCATTTAGGCTTAATTCAAGAAAGGGAATGGGCAACCTTTGATCTTAATTAACAAATTTGGATGATTGAAATACAAGAGATTAATTAATAGAAACCAATCTCACTTCTTCGAATTAAAGGATAAATATGAAATTTCTTAGATGATTAAAATTTGGGAGTCTACCAAATTAAATGATCATAGACATAGGGGTATTGTTTTGGGTTTTAATAACTCACTAATTTAATAACCCTATCCGGTATTGTAGTGACATTAAAATTTTTTGATCATGAATTATTATCACTTAAAATTTAGTCTCTTTTAAAATCACTAAGACATTCACCAGGATCTTAAAGGCTTAATAGTGACCTAAGCTAAATTAAATTTGATTAGATGAGGATTAGAAAAGTGAATAAAAATTGAACACCTTTAAAACACTACAAGCCCAAGTTAAAACAAAAATTGGTTAAGTGTCTTAAAAACAGTAACTTGCCCCTTTAAGGGTCTTCACCAACATAATTCTCAAATTGAATGATAATTGATAAATAAGTGATAATTACCTTACTCTTAGGGATATTTGAAACATCAATGATCATTGAGCATTGATTGGAGATATTTATAGGATAAATTATTAAGCAACATAATAAGTTTAAATGAGCTCAAGGCTTTTCACCAGGCGCTGAGGAAAAGCATGGACCTGCCTTTTTCTCCTAACCTGTTGGATACCTCAGAGGTCTACTAAACTTAATATGTTTTGCTTAACAAAAATCATCCTTAATAAAACTAATAGGGACCCACCAAGATAAAATTTAGGATTTGGCAGACAAACTTAATATGTTTTGCTTAACAAAAATCATCCTTTATAAAACTAATAGGGACCCACCAAGGTAAATAGGATTTGGTAGATCACGAGAACCTTATTTTTCTCACTTTATATAAAATGCCCTTACATGCATTTTTGAGTTTCATTTGAGTTTCATTGAGTTTCAGGTGGTGGAACGAGAAGACTTTTCAGGTACGCTTTTACAATTTACAGCACCATCCTTTTTCTATACTTTCCACACTATACATTCATGATTAAAAACTTGCATGCTAAACAACGATGTCACCCTGCATGAAAACCAAAACTGCTAGGATAGCAAGAAAACTAAAACCAAAACTAAAAGCAACAAAGATATAATTCACAACATCCAAAATAGAAGACAACTAAAAATTTAATCACAAACATCACAAAAAAAACAACTATAACAAAATTAAGATGTCCTATCGGATGATCAGGAATCGGTCGGAGGAGGTAACCTACGGTACTAAAAAGGCTTCCCACGGTCCTAAATGAAAGTATGGAACTCATTAAGTTAAGTTTAGTAAATTCATTTGGACTAAGTGAATCTAAAAGAAAATAGTGGTACCAAAACGAGGGAATCATAGGATCCTAACCGGTGTCGCTCTAATCAATTTTAACATGCTCCATAATTTTTAAAAAACTTCAAACCACAGGGACATCTAATTTGACATCATAAATTGCCACGATGATGAGCTTGGAGCTAGCATGGTGCACAGCACGACCATATTCAACAACCAAAACTGTCTTCCCCAGCTAAACTAATTTTCTTAGAACTAAAATAACAAGCCATAGGATTTCAAGGTTGTTTGCTTATGCAACATAAATCCTCACCTTATTTTTAGTCCTTTGTACAGCTCTGATATACAATCTAAGCCCTAACTCGTCTTAGGATTCCGAGGTTGTCATTTGTCACGACGTAAATCCTCACATCTTCTAGGCTATTTGTGTGATCGTTTCACACAAATGTAAGCCCTAACTAATAAAACTGGCAGGATGAAACATTTAAATAATTTGTCCTCAAAATTGAAGCCAAACAATTGAATAGATTGGGAATTCACCAAGGCTCTCCTCTGAATCCATGACATCCCCTAATTCTTCCTTCTTTGGATTCTACAACAAATGTTCCAAATTTGAGCCATTCTAAATTCACACCTCTCTGTCCGATCTCTTTGAAATGTCCTATCATTTCAAAATCATTGAATACAATATTTCCTAATTTTTATCGAGAGTTTTCTTAGGTGGCTTGGTTTATTTAAGATGTAATTAACTACAGAGACTTGCCCTTATAAGAAGTTTATCCGAACCCAGCTTAAAATAAACCCTATTTAATTCTTCATATTAAATAGGGGAAAGTATCGACAAATAAAATGGTTTTTTAGACCAAACAGATGTCATATATTTCTTAGTTTATTTGATCGAGCCGCAAGTCTTTTATTTATCCTCCCGGATAGATACAGGGTTTGAGGTATAACACTGTTTCATTTAAACTATGAAAAATATGAGGTCAGATTCATTTCATTTCTAAACTTAAATCTATATGTAAATTAAAATTTCCTTCTGAAGCGGGTGACGGGATTTTGATTCCGGTGACCGACAACTTCTTAGGAGTAACTTCCTCAACAAAAATAGCAATCAAAGTCAGGCTTGTAGTGCTTAAAGATGTTAATCTACAATCATGTTATCTTCTAAATCCGATCAATTGAGTGTAGACATCGAGCCTATGTCACTACTAAGACTTTAATAATAATGATAGGTGGAATGGTGATTATCAAAATTTTGATTTAAGTGATATGTATTCTTATTGAATGATCACATCATCCTCAACTTTGGGCTTAAGAAAAGTAAATTATCATCTTTTCTATCTTACGCCCATTGCTTAAGAATCATTTGATCTTACTTGACTTTCAAGTCATGAAGATTAGCAGAATTATGATCTTGTTGATGTTGTACAAAGGTAGTGTGTGAGTTTCTGCCTTTTAATCCCATTATATTTCAGTCATCTAAGTATGTTTAATAAGATGTAAATTACCCATTTTCCCTTAGTTAATCTTAAATTTTGGTTAAGGCACCAAAATCTAAGATAACTATTTTTCCCTGGGGGTACTTCACTTCATAACTCATTAAACATAACAACTCATTAAACATAACCCAATAACATAACCCAATTGACTTTGAGCATTTAGAGTATCATATCCATGAGGTAATTACAATATTAGAGAAAATTATGTGGGCTTCTCAAAGTTCAATTTAATTTAATAATTTATTTAAATTAAGAAAATAGGATTTTTAGAAATTGATTTATTTAACTTTCAAATGTAAAGTTTTTATTCATGAGAAAATTATTAGAGGTTACCTTAGGTCAGAGAAAGAGTTAAGCAAAATTTCATAGTTTTTTGAACTAAATTATTATTATTAGCAAGTTTCAATGATTTAATTAATAGAAAATAATTTTTTAATTACCAAAATTACTTTTTATATTTTATTAGACTGCTTTGAGATCAGAAAACTCAGAGAATCAATTTTTGTGTCTTTATCATTTTTAATTTTTTTATTATAATTACTTTAATTGGAAAATAAAGAAAATCCACTTTTAAGCTTTTAAAATTTATTTTTAACTTAGAAAAATAAAGAAGAAATTTTTTAATGAGTCTCAAGTGATCATAAAATAATTACAAATATTTTGAAATATGTTGATATTTTTGAAAATTTTAATTATCTTTAAGTATTTTTAAATTCAAAATAAGGCTAAAAAATTAATTATTTGAAAATAATTTTTATTTTTCCCAAGTTCCTCTAATCACAAAAAACTCAGAAAATAATTTTTCATAATTTTCCCAAGTATATCTAATTTAATATAACTATTTTTGTACAAAATTACAAGGTTTCTTAGAAGATCATCTTTAATACTCAAATTTGATCAAATTAGTTTCAAATTTTTAGGGTGGATAAACATGATTTTTATAAACAATGTAGGATTAAATTTGTCAATTTCTAATAAGTATATAATTTACATAAATTAACACAAGATATTTACATTTAATTAAATCTAGAAATTTAAAAGATAATTGAAGACATAATGATATTTTTGCTAGACTTCTCTGACCATAGGAAACCTACTAGTATTATTCCCATAATTTTCCAAATGACATTTTAATTTGTATAATTAAAATATCCAAAATCATCATCCTAGCTTAAAAATTATAGAGATGCCCTATGACCTTGGAAAAATTAGAAGACATAGTCTTAGTGATGAGGAATAAAACCTCAAAATTTCAAGCTATAGTGAGCAATGTTTGACCATAGTGAATTAAAATACTACAGAGGGTATTTTATTCATTAAAAATCAGGAAAT
>NW_018232326.1:0-8261 GCF_001263595.1 Phalaenopsis equestris | reverse complement strand
AGAAAAGTAAATTATCATCTTTTCTATCTTACGCCCATTGCTTAAGAATCATTTGATCTTACTTGACTTTCAAGTCATGAAGATTAGTAGAATTATGATCTTGTTGATGTTGTACAAAGGTAGTGTGTGAGTTTCTGCCTTTTAATCCCATTATATTTCAGTCATCTAAATATGTTTAATAAGATGTAAATTACCCATTTTCCCTTAGTTAATCTTAAATTTTGGTTAAGGCACCAAAATCTAAGATAACTATTTTTCCCTGGGGGTACTTCACTTCATAACTCATTAAACATAACCCAATTGACTTTGAGCATTTAGAGTATCATATCCATGAGGTAATTACAATATTAGAGAAAATTATGTGGGCTTCTCAAAGTTCAATTTAATTTAATAATTTATTTAAATTAAGAAAATAGGATTTTTAGAAATTGATTTATTTAACTTTCAAATGTAAAGTTTTTATTCATGAGAAAATTATTAGAGGTTACCTTAGGTCAGAGAAAGAGTTAAGCAAAATTTCATAGTTTTTTGAACTAAATTATTATTATTAGCAAGTTTCAATGATTTAATTAATAGAAAATAATTTTTTAATTACCAAAATTACTTTTATATTTTATTAGACTGCTTTGAGATCAGAAAACTCAGAGAATCAATTTTTGTGTCTTTATCATTTTTAATTTTTTTATTATAATTACTTTAATTGGAAAATAAAGAAAATCCACTTTTAAGCTTTTAAAATTTATTTTTAACTTAGAAAAATAAAGAAGAAATTTTTTAATGAGTCTCAAGTGATCATAAAATAATTACAAATATTTTGAAATATGTTGATATTTTTGAAAATTTTAATTATCTTTAAGTATTTTTAAATTCAAAATAAGGCTAAAAAATTAATTATTTGAAAATAATTTTTATTTTTCCCAAGTTCCTCTAATCACAAAAAACTCAGAAAATAATTTTTCATAATTTTCCCAAGTATATCTAATTTAATATAACTATTTTTGTACAAAATTACAAGGTTTCTTAGAAGATCATCTTTAATACTCAAATTTGATCAAATTAGTTTCAAATTTTTAGGGTGGATAAACATGATTTTTATAAACAATGTAGGATTAAATTTGTCAATTTCTAATAAGTATATAATTTACATAAATTAACACAAGATATTTACATTTAATTAAATCTAGAAATTTAAAAGATAATTGAAGACATAATGATATTTTTGCTAGACTTCTCTGACCATAGGAAACCTACTAGTATTATTCCCATAATTTTCCAAATGACATTTTAATTTGTATAATTAAAATATCCAAAATCATCATCCTAGCTTAAAAATTATAGAGATGCCCTATGACCTTGGAAAAATTAGAAGACATAGTCTCAGTGATGAGGAATAAAACCTCAAAATTTCAAGCTATAGTGAGCAATGTTTGACCATAGTGAATTAAAATACTACAAAGGGTATTTTATTCATTAAAAATCAGGAAATGTGAAAATAATGAAATACGAAAATAATTATTTATTTTTAGTCCGCATTATTCTCCTCTATTCACTGAGCAAGAGGGTGGTTATTTTCTTTTCTTTTTATAATTTTTCTATGCAAAGTTATGAATTTTCAAAGATCAGGCATTAAAATAAATAAATAATCCTCCTATTTATTTACTTATACATGCGGCGCCAACTCAACCTCATCCGCTCTGAAATCTCCATGTGGCACTTTACCATTTCACGCCACCAGCCATGTAGCGGCCTCTTTAGCTCACATTTTCACACCATCTGCTCGTCCGACTTGATCTCTTCCATCACTAAAATAAACATGCGATCAGATGGATCTAAGTCATCATTCCCAAATGACTTAACCCATGAACCGTTTGACTTAAAACCTTAAGATCTCAAGCTACACTCAACCAAATCACATGGGTTTATTTCAAAACCTTCATCCACTCAAGACAACCCTATCTATAAAGTTAATCAAGTATGAAATCAAGCCATTACAAGAGGAAAATCAAAAGAACCTCAGGCTAGGATCAGAGCTCAATACATTTATCAGAGAGGGGAAGCCTCAATCAGATGGTTGTGGTAGCTTCTATTGGACTCAACAAAACCTTCGGATGAAGTCTTAACGCCTGGTTAATTGTCTAGGTATGATTTCAATCAAGATGGATTTTAGGTGTTGGTTTAAAGCTATCTTAAAGGCTATTTCAGAGGGGGCTTTGATCGGGAATCAACCCCTCTTGCTCTATAATTAATTGGAGTTTGGTTCACTGTCGAGGTGTGGAGAAATTTTCCTTATTTTACGGTAAATTTTAGTGAATAAATTGGATCTATAGAGTGACCATGGGTGGCTAAGAGCAAGGGAATTACACTTACGATCATTTGAAGAAGCTTTTGTAAGATTTTGACAGAGTTTCCCCAAGGTTTTCAACTCTCCCTTGTTTGGCCTTGGAGGAGGTGAATTTTTATAGAGAGGCTTGGGGTGGAGCTCAAGGGGCCAATTAGTGGCTGTAATAAGCTGCCTATGTGGAGGGCAGAAGAGCTCCAAAGAGTGATTGGGGTTGGACAACTTGGATAAGTTTAATTGGGTTTGATTTTGGTGAGGTGGCTCTCGATTTTGGCATTTTCTAATGAGTAGGGTAGCTAGCCAGAGTAGAGGAGGTGGTCAGGTGGTCAGGTGAACTAGTGAGAGGGTTAATTATGATTAACCCTCAATGGTAAGTGATGATGGAGGAGATTTCATGGTTAAGGCCCAAAAATGGATAAGAACCTTTAAATTAGAAGACCCTTGGTCCATAGCTTTCCAAGCTAGTTTAAAGTGGTTTAGCCTGGTCAATAGAGTGTGCTTAGTGGCTGTGGTGACATTAATTTGGTGAATTTGGCATGGCTAAGTCAATTTTGGTGAAGGGGTCAAATTTGAGCCAAAATGGATAGAAGTTGGGTTTAGGTTAGGCTAGCCATGACATTTACCTCAATTGATTTGTCAATATTGTGTAGATAATTTTCACAAGAGGTTTGGAAAAGGTTTGGAGTGATTTTGAATTTTTTTGGAGGTTTAATTTAGAAGGTTTTGGGCATTTGGTCAATTTAGGGGTGTTGGGTTAGACTTGGGTTTAGGTTGGGCTAAGCCCAAATTGATGGCTTAAAATGGTCTAGAGGAATATCATAAAGAGTTCTCAGCATTAATTGGGTGTCAATTTTGGAGTTTTGGTATTCGATTAGGTGACGTTTAGAAGACAACCCATTTGGAGCAAATTTAAAGATTTTGAATGTGACTTGAAATTAAGTGAATTTGAGGCTTTTACAAGGACAATTAAAGGTCCAATTTGATGTGTAGGATTGTTATGAAGAGTTTAGGATTTAAATTGGGGCAAAATTGGGGCAAATTGCGTTGGCTATGGGGTTCAATTTGGTGGCGTTAAGGCATATGGTAAAAATTGGGGGTTTGACTTGGATCAAAATCAAGCTCAAAACATGGATCAATTAGGCTTACACTTGGTTTGCATTGATCATAAGAAAGATTAATTTCAGTTTATAATTGAAATTGGGGACAATTGGGGGCAAATTGATGGACATTTGAGGTGAATTTGGGAAAATTGGAAGTTTAAAGGCAATTTAGGGGTTTTGGTCAAAATGGTCAAATTGGTAAAATTTAGTTCAATTGAAGGGTCCAAATTGGTTTTGGAAATAGTTGAAGTGATTTTAGATGTTTTGGGGGAGTTTGGACCACCATGGTATTTTTGTAATTTTGGCAAATTTGAGGGTAGCTTGGTAGTTTTAAAATTTTTGGGATGTTTTGGGCCAATTTGTGTAAATTCAAATGGTTTGAAATAATTTTGGACAAATTTTGGTACTTTGGGTGAAATTGAGAGTTTTGGTCAAATTTAGGGTTTGGGGGTTTTTAGGTAATTTGGGTGGATTTGTGGGGCAAAAGGCCAAGTTGGATATTTTGGTAGAATTAGGGTGCCAACCACCTTGTATGAGCTATGGACCAATAAAATCCCCATTTGTGTCCTCTATATATTGGTCTTAGCTAAACCCTTGCCTAAGGCTAGTGGGTCTAGGGAACCTTCTACATGAGTCCCCTAAAAGATCAAGGGATCAAATTCAACTATTTTGGGTTTAGGGTTGAAAGTGGATGTAGGTGACAGTGAGTGCATGTGACTGAACTAGCTCCAGACCAACATCCAGGGTCAACCCTAAGGTCAAGCAGTCTTATGGGGACTCTTTTTGAGATCCCCCATACTGACCCCACCTACTAAATCAAGAGGTTAGGACCAATATGTGAAACTTCAAGTTGAGTAAAGAAGAGTTTAGAGTTTCTAATTTTCTAGTTTTCTAGGAATAGCTAGGAATAGTCATCAGGAAAATTTTATGGCTAGACCCTAGGCTATTAAAGAGAGAATTTTAAACCGCAACCAAAAGTGAGGTGAACAAATGGACCCCCAATACGTGTGTTGTGCTGAGCAGGCACACCGCAAGTATTGGCGTTGACTAACGAGATCAACAAAATGAAAACAGACTCCTAAGTCAATAGATCTAGAGAAGAGTGTAAAATATTGAGTGCTAGTTGTTTCTTCTGGGGATAAAGCAGGTGAATATCCAATTGAAATCAAGGAGTAGGAAATCTCGCAAGGGATTTTAGAATGGGTTCCAAATTATCAAGTTTCAGCTATTTTCGGAGGAGGGGAATCAATATTTGGTGCTGAACCCGAGATGAGAATTGAAATTTGGGTATCAATATCAAAATGAAAGTCAGAATTTAGGTACCTACCTTGAAAGGAGGGAATCAAAATTTAGGTACTAATTCTGAAAGGTAGGAATCAAAATTTAGGTACTGATCCTGAGATGGGAATCAAAATTTAAGTATCAATCCCAGAAAGAGATTTAGAATTATCGGTACTGACCTCAGAAAGAGGGAATTAGAATTTAGGTACTAATCCCAAAATGAGAATTGAAAGTTAGGTATCAATCTCAGAAAGAGAATCAAAATTTAGGTACCGACCTCGAAAGGAAGGAATAAAAATTTAGGTATTGATCCCAAAATGAGAATTGAAATTTAGGAATCAATTTTGAAAGAGAGTTGAAATTTAGGTACCGACCTCAAAAAGAGAGAACCAGAATTTAGGTACTGATCTTGAATGAGAATTGAAATTTAGGTATCAATCTCGAAAGAGAGTCGTAATTTAGGTACCGACCTCGAAAGGAGGGAATCAAAATTTAGGTACTGATCCCGAAATGAAAATTGAAATTTAAGTATCAATCTTGAAAGAGAGTAAAAATTTAGGTACCGACATCGAAAGGAGGGAATCAAAATTTAGGTATTGATCTCTAAATGAGAATCAAAATATAGGTATCTATCTCAAAAGAGATTCAAAATTGAGGTACTGACCTTGAAAAGAGGGAAACATAATTTAGGTACGAATGCCGAAATGAGAATTGAAATTTAGGTATCAATCTCAAAAGAGATAGTCAAAATTTAGGTACCGACCTGGAAAGGAGGGAATCAAAATTTAGGTACAAATCCCGAAATGAGAATTAAAATTTAGGTATCAATCCCAAAAGAGAGTTAGAATTTAGATACCAAACTCAAATGAAGAGAATCAAAATTTAGGTACTGATCCTGAAATAAGAATTGAAATTTAGGTATCAATCTCGAAAGAGAGTCAGAGTTTAGGTATCAACCTTGAAAGGAGGGAATCAAAATTTAGTTACTGATCCCTAAATGAGAATTGAAATTTAGGTATTAATCTCGAAAGTCAGTTGCAATTTAAGTACCAACCTCAAAGATTGAGAATAGGATGTCATGTTCCATTTAAGAGGGCCTTATACCAATCTTGAGGATTGAAAATAGGATGCTGTGTTCCATTCAAGGAGGCCATATACCAAACTTTAGGATTGAGAACAGGATGTTTTGTTCCAGTAAAGTGGGTCTTAAACCTATTTCAAAGATATGGATCACATTACGGAGGAAAGCTCTGGGACTCATATCAAACAAAAGAGGTAACGGAAAGAGAATTTGCGTCTCGGTACCATCCTCAAGAACAATATGAAAATAGTGTAGAAGATTTGTGGTGTTGAAGTCATAGATATGTGTCTTATGAAGAAAGGTATTGATGAGAAAAAGTTTATGAAATTTTGTAAGATTTTTGTGAAGAATGTGAAATTCTGCGGGGATGTGATGAGAATTAGTGCAGATAGGGACAGTCGTGCTGTGCGAGCAAAGAGTAAGAAAACTCGAAGTCGAGAGAAACAACTCAACAGATTAATTTTCTTTTCTTATTGTTTTTATCACATATAATTATCAAAATATATTTTTACAATTCAACTTTTGTTGGTTGATTTTTAAAAGAGAGTTTTATTTTTTTTAAATTTTATTATTATCAATTTTCTATTGTTTTGTTCGTCGTTCATTGTAGTTTGGAACCAATGTGTTATTCTGATGCTATTTGTCCATCGCACAAAAGGAAAATTGATAAACAGACTAAATTCGAAAAGATATTTCATTAATCTGCTTCAAACAGATGTTATAGATTGAACATAGGCCGAAACATCAAAAGTTACAATATGTTGAACGCATCAAAATTTACAATATCTTGAATGCATTAAAAGCACATCTAAAAATATTGCATGTTAGGCACGTATCACAAGCTGAGCATATCTTATACATATATCATCATATCTGCTGTGCTAAAATGAAATACAAAAAGGTATCCCATGATTGTCCATCCTCAATGGGGTGAGCTCTCGATCAAGCTGACCTATTAAGCCACGCTCCAGGACAAGAGTTCCTTTTATATGTACTTAGAAGTGTAACCCTCTCATAACTCTTAAGGTTGTAGCTCTTCTGACTTTGTATCTGGTTTAAATCCATATGACATCTTGCTACTATCCATCCTTCTGAAAGTTATAGACACCCTGCGGTGTCGTAAACCTAGAATGCAGTGTTTAGCAATGTCTGCTACAGTTCCCTTAAGAATTAGTATTGAACCTACTGGTAGTGGAATCTCCATGGATCTTTTGAAACTGTTAGGGCCAATGACATATACTTCTTTCCTAAATAGAATAATGCTCTTACTCATGCAGTTACTGTGCAAAAAGGTCTGACAAAATCATGATGGTCTATATGTGGGGGAATGCAATAACCTTCATCATAGATATTGATAATATAACTGTAGGGAATATAATCGGCTGGAAGTATGCTCCATCAACTATCCTTTTCATCATCCACATTATCATAGGAGCTAACAGATCCACCTCATCATGTCTTAAAATCCCCAGGAGATTTCCTTGTCTCTCCTTAGTAGGGTTATACCAGTAACCACATTGTTTGGTGATTCTACCTTTTCTATGCTTCCATTTTCGTGGTTTAGAATAGGTCCTTTCCATCAGAAGACCAGCTCGACCCCTGTCACTTAGGTCAAATATACAGTTGAGATTGTTTCTTTTATCACTTTCAGATAAGACTCTGGTGTACAGCTTCAGGTCTTCTAGTATATTGAAAAATCTTCCTTGAACATCTTTATAAAATTAAAATTCCCTTTTCTTTACTTTACTCATTTTGTCAAATTCTACCATGGTGATCATTGGCAGCTGTCGAGGATGCTCCCTCATTTCAATATCAACAGGAATCCATGTTGGTGTTGTCTCAGTATCCAACGAAATATATGATTCCCCCATTAAGTGATCGGTGATCTGAAATCCATTATCAGTGGATGTGTACTCTTCTAAAGTATTGTAATGCTCTATGTGGAAGACATTATAGTCTGGGCATTCCACAAATGCCCCTGCAACTGGTATCCATGTGGGAATCTTGGTGTTGCACGTCAGGCAACCCACACATATATTAACTGAAACCTCTGGTATCATCAACTATGTAGTAAACTTGGACTCATCCTCTGTGGCAGGCAAGCTGGACGAAGCCTCTCTCATGCATGGATCATAGATTTTCCCTCTGGAATCGGGGTAAGCACATTTTCAGCCTCCTTATCGCATCTTCTTTCTTCATGCAGGAAAGCTCTATGTTTTTGTCGATTTTATTTTCTGCATTAAGTCCTTCATAACGGTGCATCTGGTAGTATCTCATCATCAACAGTGGACAGACCTCTAGTCGGTGCAGTTATCCTCGATGGTAGGCGACTAGTCCCCTCCATCGGATCTTGCTGCACTATCACTTTCGTCCCCTTCAATGAGATATCATCCTTGGTGCTGATCATTAATAGTGATGATAGCCCTTCTTTTTCTTGATGGTTGACCATGTCCATCAGGGG
>NW_018232325.1:0-378 GCF_001263595.1 Phalaenopsis equestris | reverse complement strand
TTTCTAAGCTTACTTAATTTATTATAATTTTTTTTGTACAAAAGTACCAAGTTTCTTTAAAAACCAATTTAGTGCTTAAACCAAGCCAAATAATTCATAAATTTTTATAGTAAGTAAATATGATTTTTTTATGCACAATGCGGAATTGATTTTGTCAATTTTTGATAAGTAAATTATTTACATAAATTAACACAAGATATATACAGTTAAGTAAATATAGAAATTTACAAAATTATTCAAGCCATCATGGTATTTTTTCTAAGCTTCTCTGATAATAGGAAACCTACTAAAATTATTCCCAATAATTTTTCAAGTTATCTTTTAATTTATATAATTAAAATAACCAAAATGACCACCTTAGCTTGAAAATTAAGGTTA
>NW_018232324.1:1736-2477 GCF_001263595.1 Phalaenopsis equestris | reverse complement strand
TTGAATGGTTGTTTACTCCCGTGCCCTCCTGTTGTCTGCCTCCTCCCTCGCCCGGTCTCCCTCGCCTCTCTGTCTCGCATCTCCCTCGCCTCTCCCCCTTGCCTTTCGCTCAACCGGTTTTACCATAGGTTGGTAGAAATTTGGCATTTTGTAGAAGGTAGTGATGAAGTTTACAAAACTAGGATCAAAGCTAGATTTGTTTCAATCTAAAGGAAACAACGTTAAGTGAAACCGCCATTTTTTGTCTTCTGGGTTTTTCATCTTCTTCACTAATTCATTTTTTCTTTAGTTCCAAAATCTGTGTTTGAAATTATTTTTAGTTTATTTGAGATGTGTGTGACCTTTGTCTCAAGCTGTCTGGAGTTTTATGGCATTTGACGAGTATCCATTTTTTGGGGGAAAAAAATAACAACTTTGATTTTCTCTTTAGTAATTTCATTGTTCTCTGTAATTTTTTCTTTGAAATGGTTTTTAAAAAATGTCAAGTTCTTTCATTTTCTTATTTGTAGGCTATGTGGTTTATTTATTGCTGCAAATTTTAAATTCATTGTGTTTATGCGTTTTTCTGTTTCTATCTGACTATTTGTCGGCACTATTTTTGGTGTGGCGTTTGCCCGTAAGAAGTTGTCGGTCATCAGAATTGAAATCCCGTTGCCCGCTTCGGAAGGACGTTTTAAAAAATTTAGTTTTGAAAAAGATAAAGTCAAACTGACCCCATAATTTTCATAGTTTAGATGAAAG
>NW_018232324.1:0-586 GCF_001263595.1 Phalaenopsis equestris | reverse complement strand
TATATATATATATATGATGCGTGCTGAAAAATTCGCGGCGGTAGAGTAATATATTATTGTCTTAGCGTTGTACGAGAATTCAACACACATATAGATGAAAGAAAATCAAGCAGTGATGACTCCATAAATTTTTACATGGAAAACCTATAAAGGGGGAAACCAGGGGGCCTAGCCCAATTGCGAAAATTTACTATTAATTGATGATTACGAAAATTTCCTGTCCTACAGATGATAGAAGGTAATTATATTTTTCAAACTACAGCTTCAACTGACAGTGTCTGGTTGGTAGTTATCAATGGTGGTTAGCGATGATCGATAATAGTTGGCGGAGGTCAACGGAGGACGGCGGTGCTTCACAACGGTAGACGGTGATCGATGGAGGTCGGCAGTGGCCATCAACGATCACGGTTGTCATCGGTGGAGGTTGGCGGAGTTGACGACGGTTGGCGTGGTCGATGATGGTCGGTGGTTGTCGATGGAGATCGCCGGTGGTAGATGGCGGTCGGTGGTGATTAGCAGTGGTCGTCGGTGTTATGCGGTGGTCGACGACAGTCTGTGGTGATGCTGAGCTGCAGCTTCTCCTCAA
>NW_018232323.1:2165-2404 GCF_001263595.1 Phalaenopsis equestris | reverse complement strand
TTTATGGGAGGCAACCCATATTTATCTTTACTTTCATCGCGATTATAATAGTTTTTTTTTTTATTTGAAATTATCGTTAGTCTATGGTAGTATTAAACTATACTACTCTTATTACCCTTGAAACATCATAAAAATTGGATCCATGAAGAAAAATTAGAATGCATTCAGACCAGAGCAGAACTATGCAAATTTTGCCTTGGGCACCGACGGTGGGTTTTTCTTTAGAGTCTAGACAAAAT
>NW_018232323.1:1433-2141 GCF_001263595.1 Phalaenopsis equestris | reverse complement strand
ACCGACGGCCCCCCGGCCCCCGCCGATGGCGAGACCGGTGAATTGGCAGTTACTTGGGTTCAAATAGTGATTTTTTGCAGTTATTGGGCGGGAATTGTCTTTTTAAACTCAAAAATTTGATCTTTAGTTCATATTTTCCCTCCAAAAATGAAGTGAAACTCTACCAATTTCATTCTTATGGCGTTAAATTCTCCTGATAATCCTAGAATGTGAGTTCTCAATCGGGAAAAGTTTCTTAGTGCGGAAGCGCAGCGAATCTTCAACAAGTTGCTGACGAAGAAAAGATTGATCAAGGAACGAGGATTTGTAAATTGTGGATTGAATAATCCCACGATGGATATTGAAGAAAGGATAGTGCGACGAAGATGGGAAGTGCTGTGCTACACTACCGCCGTCATGGTTGTTCTAATAGTGAAAGAATTTTATGCAAATTTACATGGAATCAACCAAGGAGTTTTTTATGTGCGAGGAAGATAGATTACTTTCACTCCTGCATGAATCAACAAATTATATATGATAGAGAATGTTCATGTCTGCCACTATTCCAATTTCGTCCCAACGAGAGACCACATGAATGAGATTTACCAATATTTAACGGACGAAACTAAAGATTGGGAAATAAGAGAAAACAGGTATGTTAGTTTTTTTCCGCGACACTCCTAAATCCTGGTTTGAAACAGTGGCACGTTTTCATTTCTGCAAAACTAT
>NW_018232323.1:0-1199 GCF_001263595.1 Phalaenopsis equestris | reverse complement strand
CTGATCGTTCATGGATCAACTTATGGGCTTGGACACCCCTCCATGATTTTCTCACTCTGCAGTCAGTTCCAAGTGTCCTATAAAAATTGGGAAATGGTACTGCTACCTTGGAAGCCTTTGGATCCAACTGAGAGATTCCCAATTTTTGAAGATGAAAATGACATGGCAATTATAGTAGATCAAGCATCTCAGAATTCACTGTCAGTTCAATCCTTAGTCCCTGATAAGTCTCAGGTGATCCTGCACCGAATCAAGAAATTAGAAAAGGATGTACAAAATGTCATGAACGCAATTAATAATATCTCCAATTTCTTCGATCATTTAGACTGGAGAATGAAGGAGCATTTTGAGCACTCTGGACATTTAGAAGATAATTTCATACGACTGATGAGGAGGATGAAGTCAATAGAAGAGGATTCCACTGAAGAATTTCCATTCCGACCCTTCTACAACCTCTTCGTTCATGTACAATCAATGGGTGATCTCAGAGGAGAATCTAGTATCGAGTCTGAAGATTAGTAGATTTATATTACTACCTATCTGTCTATTTATGTATTTCGATTTGAACTTTGTATTTGCTTTGCTTTAGAATTATGCTTGTAGATCTGTGTATAGTTGAGACTAAGCATAGGATGTTTTGTTTTTAGTGTTTTGAGTATTGGCGCTTGGATTGCGACGCTGAATTAATGTATTGAGGTTGAGATAATACCAAACTTAGGTGTGTTATGTAATGTATAATGTACCCCCTTGGAATTTATATATAAATGTGATGTTTTGTGTTGTGAAAGTTTATATGTGCTAAGTACATCATTTTTTCACTTAGAATTATGTCTATAATGATTGAAAAGATGTCGTTAAGGCTTGGAATTGATCAAAATCGTAAAAATTTGGAATTTGGACAAAATCAATAGAGCCCGCCGACGAAGCCCTCGAAGCCGCCGATGGCGGATTTTTCCCGAGACTCAGGTTCAAATTTCCAATAGAGTGCGCCGACGACACAATTGTCCCTGCGCCGGCGACACAATTGTCCCCGCCGACGGTGAGCTCACAAAAAAACACTTTTAACCGTGATTTTGACCAGTCAACCGCCACTATTCATCATCCCCTTCCTCTTAAAAATGATATTTTTGACCTAGGGCTTAAATGATCTTGGATTGAGAAGCTATTTCAAGACTTTTTGACACCGGATTTGATCATCT
>NW_018232322.1:0-344 GCF_001263595.1 Phalaenopsis equestris | reverse complement strand
TAATATCAAATGGTTTTAAATTGTTTGTGTGATTCCATTGCAATTTTGGGAAATTTTGATACATTCAAGTGAGGTATTTTAGGAGAAATTGAGTTCAAATAATTTTGGTCAGCCCCATGGGTGTAATGATTGCAACATTGCGATATGAAAATGCAGAGATTATGAATGATGATGCAATGTATTGAAGTCCAAAAAAGGTGTAGAGTAGTGTAAGACTTTCCTGTGGTCCAAAGGTCCTATAGGAATTCTCATCAGGGTTCCCTTATACAATCTCTAATATTTGTATTAAAGATTATTGATCCAACATAGAGAACAAACATAGAGAACAAAGACTTGGTTGAAAT
>NW_018232321.1:0-307 GCF_001263595.1 Phalaenopsis equestris | reverse complement strand
CATGGTGGGCAGCACGACAATCTTCAACAGTAAAATCTGTCTTCCTTCGCTAAACTATTTCTTAGAATTAAACAACAAGTCATAGGATTTCGAGTTTCTCCACCTAGTGTGACTTAAATCCTCAATCTTATCTTTAGGCCTTTGTCCAGTTCTTGCTATACAATATAAGTTCTAACTCGTCTTAGGATTCCGAGGTTGTCGTCCGTCATGACCTAAATCCTCACTTCTTCTAGACTATTTGTGTGATAGTTTCACACAAATGTAAGCCGTAGCATATAAAAATTGGTAGGATGAAACACCTAAATAT
>NW_018232320.1:0-900 GCF_001263595.1 Phalaenopsis equestris | reverse complement strand
TCATATTATTTTTCTTTTGCACTATAATTGGTATTGAGATGAAGAAAAAACTAAAGATGTTCCATGACTTATGACTACGTATAGCTTTCTTTCAAAGCCCAAATCCTTAAGATTTGTGTTCAGACGGAGATTCACCTATAACTCCTACCTCAAATAGGGATCAATTATTTGAAAACCCAACGTAGCTATCATAAACCATATCAGTTTTTGAGGATGTAAATCAATAGATAATTAGGTTGGGCTTGATACGTTAGTGGACAAAAACTCATACAATCCTAGATAATTTGCTAGTTAGTAAGTGTATCATTAGTATTTTGAAATCCAAACTTTTTAAGTCCATTGCAGATATTTTTAAACCTAGTCTCATTTTACCATTAAAATCTTAACTATAATTTAGTTTAACTTTTAAAATTCCCTAAAAGTACTACAAAATATCTCAATCATCTTTGAAATTCTTTTTGGGGTCCTATTTCATGTTAGACTTTTTCCTAAAGCTAAGAAGGCTTTATAGGGTTTTTGTTGAGGTCTGCTACATTATTTTAGTTCAAGTTTTGTTATGGTATTTTGCACCATATTCAACGTAAATGATAAATGCATCTCTTGTATAGGGAGATCCATTGTTGTAATTAATGACCATTGTATTTAACTTTAGCTAACACTCAGAGACAAAATGGAAATGAATATATTTGTGATAGGGTTGGTGTAGCTCCAGTGACAGACAAAATTAGAGAGAGTCGTCTTAGATGGTTTGGTCACATTAAACGTCTGATGATCCGATTAGAAGAGTAGATGTTTTAGATTCGACTTATGTTAAGAAAGACAAGGTGGACCTAGGCAGTCTTGAGCATATTGTATAAAAAATAACCTTAATTTATTATAATTAAATGAAAATATGACACT
>NW_018232319.1:0-310 GCF_001263595.1 Phalaenopsis equestris | reverse complement strand
CATACATATATGTATGTATATATACATACATACATGCATGCATGCATATGATTGAAGGTGATATGTGCTTCTTTGTGCTTTAAAATTTGTTAGTCACAATCCATATACTCATTGTAAAGGGGAATGATGCTTTATTAAATTTGAACTCTTTGTCACAGAAACTTTATTTAGTATTTATAAGTTTACTTTTGAAGTTTAACAAATAGTTTAGTTAACTTAGTTCTTTTAACCGCCTGTTATTTAGCATACACTCAATTTTGTTAGATCCAAATTTCGCACTTAAGTTTTGTAGTTTGAATTTTGTGTTTTA
>NW_018232318.1:0-583 GCF_001263595.1 Phalaenopsis equestris | reverse complement strand
ATGGACAACAACTAAAAAAGAGCAAGTGAGATTGATAAAAGGGTTTAAAGAGGTTGAGAGCGTGAAAGAAAGTGTAAAGGGGTTTGAGGTTCACAAAATGAGAGGGAGGTGGAGGGAGGATGATCAAGAATGAAATTAAAGAGAAAATTTGAGGAGTGAGAATGGGAGAGAGAGATTGAGTGAAAAATAAAGAGAGGAGTGAGGAAAAAATGGAGAGAAACAAGGAGGGAGAGATAGTGAGAGTTAAATTGAAGATAGATAGAGAGAATGGGAGAGAAATAGAAGGAGAAGAGAACGAGAAAAGATAGAGCAAGAGTGAGAGCAAGAAAGACAGCGAATGTATGAAGGATAAGAAGAGAGAGAGGGAGAGATGGGAAAAGGAGGGAGAAGCAGAGTGAGATGTGTGAGAAGAAGTGAGAAAAAATGAGAGATGGATGAGGGTAGAGTGATGAGAGAGTGACTAAACTAGAGGGAATATCTTGAGAGAGAGAAGAGAGCAATATAAGAAGAATCAAGGATAAAACATAGAGTGGGACAGCGAATGAGATAGGGAATGGGTGAAAAGAGAGAGAGAGGGAGTGAG
>NW_018232317.1:9714-12514 GCF_001263595.1 Phalaenopsis equestris | reverse complement strand
TTTCAATATGAGCTGAGATAATCCCAATGGATGTCTATTTCAACCCCAATTTAAAGAATTTGAGGACTAATTTAACACTTTTATAGATTCTAGGACAAATATAGCCATGTGAATAGTTAGGGAACTATTTTGACACTTGATAACTAACAGTGCTATGTCCTATTTTGTAGGTCAAAGCCCATGACAAACTGGGCATGCAAGTTGTGTCACTTAATTCACTTACTCCTTATGAGATGAAGCAATTCACTCTTGATCTTCTCAAGAACATGAACCCAAATGATTCACATAACAAAAGAAATAGAGGAAAAGTTGTGGTGGAATTGACATTCGAACCTTTTCGAGAAGAATTTGAGAAATTAAGCGGATTTTTAGATGGCGAAGCAAAGCTCAAAAGCCCAGGAAGCTCTTCTTCCCTTGGTTCATCCGGTGGCGGTCTTCTTTCTGTAACCGTTGAAGGTGCAGAAGATGTTGAAGGAAAGCATCACAACAATCCCTACGCAGCTGTTTCTTTTAGAGGAGAGCGCAAAAAAACCAAGGTGAAGTTTGTAATATTGGAAAAAAAATTGGGCTTGTTGAGATTTTTGGATGTTTTTTCTTACTCTTAGTTATAATGTGTCTTTTTGTTTACAAGTTAGCAAGATTTACAAACATACCACCCAATTCCATTGTATTTACCTACCTAACACCTAAACTTCAATTTTTACATACATGCCACCTTACCTATGCATGAGAAGGTGCAGCTCACTTTTTTAAAACCTAAACTTCAATTCTTACATATATGCCACCTTACCCATGCATGAGAAGGTGCAGCTCACTTTTTTTAAATTAAAAGGGTGGTATTTCTTATGTGATCTGAAAGATTTGAGTGTTATAGACATAAAACGTAAAGTTTAGGAATTAGATATGTACATACATAAGAATTGAGTGGTATTTATGTAAATGCCTCAAGAATTTGTCTTGTATGCTTTAACTTTAGGTAATAAAAAAAAGTAGAGATCCACGGTGGAATGAAGGGTTCCAGTTCGTGTTAGATGAACCACCAGTTAACGACATGATACATATTGAAGTTATAAGCAAGAGGAGAGGTTTCAGCTGGCATGCTAAGGTTGGAAAACTTGACAAAAAAATAAAGATTTGCATACATATCACTTAATTTCTATGTATTTACATATCTAGCACTTAAACCTCAATTTTTACATTTATATGCCACCTTACCTATGTATGAAAAAGGTGTATTTCACTTTTCAAAAGTCAAAATAATGGTATTTTGATGTGATTTGAAAGATTTGGGCGGTATAATTGTAAAAAGTAAAGTTTAGGTATTCGATATGTAAATACATAAGAATTAAAGTGGTGTGTATGTAAATGTGTATGTGAATAGGCATGTTTCTCACATCCTCTTTTGTTATTCTTAACATGAATATTTTTCATTGAGACTGTAGGAATCTCTGGGCCATGTTGATCTTAACCTCGCAGATGTCGTGAATAATGGACGCATCAACAATGGATTTAATCTCATAAACTCTAAGAATGGAGTTATCCACGTTGAGCTCAGATGGAGCACCGTTTGACCGACAGGTTAGATTTTCTTAACTTTCTCCTCTTCAAAACTGAATACATTATCATTTTACATGAAAAAAATGAAAGAAAATGTGTCAAAATGATCCCATTACTCTTTGCAGGGGGTTATTTTACACTTTTAATGTGTTAAAACAGTCTCCATAATCTTTTAAAGGGGGGACTATTTTGAGCCCCATTAAACATCTTGGAACTAGTTTGACATTCTTATTTATTTTGGGGCTAAATTGGCCTCTGTAAGTAATGAGAGAATTAGGGTTTTCAAAAAGCCGCATGGTTCGAGAAAAGTTTGTATTCAACTTGCTAAGCAGCTTATCTGCTGGTTCCAATTTAATGGATCGCTAAAGGACAAATCGAAAGAAAAATGAGATTGGACTTTTGGGAATTCTCTTTTTATTATTTTGAAGGAGTGAAAAGATACAAGACTAGAGTGTGTTTTACAATGCAACACAACACCCAATTTATACTAACTAAGGCATACCGAAACAAAAAAGGAAACGTACACAATAAAGACAAGAGAATTAAGTGTCATCAATTTTGCGCCTATTTGAATTGATTACACATATTTGAATTTTGAATTTGAATTTAAGATTCAAATTCAAAATTAATGCTATTGTCATATCTTCTATATTTAATTCAAAATTAATGCTATTGTCATATCTCCTATATTTATTTCACTAATCAACTCATGCCTATTATGAAGCCACTAATTGTGTAATCAATTCAAATTACTAATTCAAGATAGTCTCACAATCTCCCCGTAAGCTTGATTTGGTTAGAAGTTGTTTACGCCAAGTAGCTCTCGCATTTTAGCAAATTTGACAAATTTGACTCTTGTTGGAGCCGTGGTGAGAATATCTGCACGTTGCTCTCCGGTGCTTACGAACTCCACTACGATCTGTCGATTCTCGACACACTTGCGAATAAAGTGGAAGCGAGTGTCGATGTGCTTGTTGCGTCCATGAAACACCGGGTTCTTTATCAATGCTATTGCAGATTTGTTGTTGACGTAGAGAGTTACTGGTTTTGGCTCGTTTCCGGTCACCTCGCTCAACAAACTTCTCAGCCACAATGCTTGGCATGATACCGCAGTGACTGTCATGAACTCTGCCTCACAGGATGATAGAGCAACGGTTCACTGCTTCTGAGATTGCCAAGTGATTAGATTCCCGTTGAGATAAAATACCATCCCTCCAGTGCTTTTCCTGTCGTCTATATCACC
>NW_018232317.1:0-6332 GCF_001263595.1 Phalaenopsis equestris | reverse complement strand
AAATCGCCCACCGTCTCTCCGTCCTTCATGCGAATTGCCTCGAAGTGAGTCCTCAAGGTCTGCACTTTCGCCTCCTTGACTCGCTCCACGCCGACGTGCATCGTCTTCAGTGTCTCCCATGCTAGCTTGGCGGAATCCTTCTCTGCCACTATGAGAAGAACATCCTCCGGTAGCGCTTGATAGATGGCAGCGAGAGTCATTCTATCCTTATGCTCTTCGACCTCGTTTTGCTCTACGGCGTCCCACACTCCTTGAGCTTGTAGGTTCACACGCATTTTCAACGCCCACACCGAGTAGTTACTCTTTGTGAGTAACGGATAAGAAAGCGTTACGTTCCCTTCTCTTCGTTGTTGCCATATCTCCTATGATAGTTTTGCTCGGTGACGACATGTCCTTCGGCTTAGGCTCTGATACCAAATGTTGGTTCCAATTTAATGGATCGCTAAATGATAAATCGAAAAAAAAAATGAGATTAGACTTTTGGGAATTCTCTTTTTATTATTTTGAAGGAGTGAAAAGATACAAATCTAGAGTGTGTTTTACAATGCAACACAACACTCAATTTATATTAACTAAGATATACCGAAACAAAAAAGGAAACATACACAGTAAAGATAAGAGAATTAAGTGTCATCAATTTGCGCCTATTTGAATTGATTACACATATTTGAATTTTGAATTTGAATTTTAAGATTCAAATTCAAAATTAATGCTATTGTCATGTCTCCTATATTTAATTCAAAATTAATGCTATTATCATATCTCCTATATTTATTCCACTAATCAACTCATGCCTATTATGAACCCGCTAATTGTGTAATCAATTCAAATTACCAATTCAAGATTAGTCTCACATTATCTTTGATTCTTTCGTTAAGCAAACGAGCAAGACATGAATAATTTTTTGAGCTTGATTAATAGATCAGTCAAACACTGACAAACTTTTGTATGATTGTGTTTGGCTCATTTTGGCATGAATTAGTTAAATAATTATTTTTATAAAATTTTATATTAATTTTTTATGTTGTATTTAAAAAAAATATTAAATTTTAATATTTTTAAAGTCATTCGAGCGAATTTTGAGCCAAACATAAGCCAAAACAAACAAACAACAAATTCGCATCTAGCAGAACATGAGCATGCTATCCACGAGCCATTTCAAATACGAGCTTATTTCAAACTAAAAAGTTTTGAACACACTGAACCTGAACAAATATTGAGCACACTGAAGCACTTTTCCCCCAAAAAAAAAATGCATACTCAGCATCTTCATTTTCAGCAGAATACATTGATTTATTCTATTACTGAACTTGCTGCTTATGGTAAGCTGCAGTAAGGTTCTCATTCAGCTGCTCCGACATACAGCCTCCGAAGATTGAAAAATAAGATTTTGAAGCTGGAGCTAAATGGTTGTGATGAAGCTGATGGCGATCCTGGGTGTAAATTTCTTCTGTGCCTTTATGTAAATAATATATAGTTTTTGTTCTTTAGTTTCGTCTTAACAAATTTCCCTTTCAGATATCTGTGATTATTATGGGCAGAAGTTGTATTGCCAGAGATGTCATCATATTGTACATATGAATGTAACACCACTGTCCAGTTTTCAGGTGTAATTAACAAAAGTTGTGAGGATACTGGAGCAGGTTTTACATTCACATCACACAATTCTTATTTATTTACATCTCTAATACCTAAATTTTTATATTTATTTGCACGTATAACACTCGAATCCTTAACATCATGTCATAAATATCACTATTAATAACTTCTAAAATATATGTTCTTTATGCATATTTGGGTTCATAGCACTAAAGTGTTATAAATTTTGTGTGTTCTTATATCTTATACCTCACACCTTCCGCTATCGCGTTGCCGGGCAGAAAATTTTTATAACTTTTTTGAAAATTTTTCTCAAATATTTATTGTCTAGATAATTTTCGAATGAACGGATGAAATTGTTGGAAAATTGAGGGTAACTAATATGTCATCAAATTGTCGTTGGCACGAATTTTGAATTGATAAACACAAATCTAGGAGCATTTCTTAGCAGGAAGCATTCAAATTGAAATTAAAAATCATTCAGAATTTTTATTTCAATAAAATGACTCGATGAGATGAATCCAATGGCACCAAAATTAGGCGAGGAAAGAGTATTGTTGTAGCCATTTCAAGAAGTCTAAAACCTCCTGATGAGGTGTACTCAAATGAATTGATACTAACTCCATCATTCAAATCAACTATGGCTTTTTTGCCTTGATTCACCCTAGAAATAAGACTTTACAAGTGGCCTATAACCTTAGTCATGCTATCTTTTTCCTCAAATGCTAGAAGTGGCTTGACTTTATTTTCATTGGTAAGATCCATTATATTGTCATGAGGGTTGATGTGGTGAGTTGCCAGGTGAACTTTCTGATGACCTACTATTACAAGTGGTTAGTTTGTTAGTTTGTCGATTTGCTAAGAAGTTGAATGCATTTATGTCACTAGAGACCGACATAAGAGAGTTGAAGAAATTTTTGCTAAAGGAACCTGATGATCTTTGAAAGATGACTTATTCTAAAAAGTGACTTCCATGAAATAGCAATTGTCTATGCACGGATGTCCATTAGAAGCTTTAGGACTCCCAAGATAAAGGGAAGGGCTAACCTAGTTGTTGTTGTGCAAATAGAAGCTAATCTAGGGGACAAACGATCACAATGTGTGGTCACATCAAACGACGAATTAGTAACAAAGTAAATGTTCTTATGGAGCTTTGAAAAACAATTTCTCATGGAGGTGGGTGTTTTTTTTTTGATGAGATAAAGTACTAAAATTTGTTGTTGGTGTTTGCTTTTAAGTCTAACGATGTGACGTGGCGGTTTTGATGAAATGTTAAAATATTAAAATACCAAGACAAGTCTAGATTAGGCTAGTTTGGATTGATTTGAAATATCTCTTTGGAAAAGTGGCTTTAGATTGGATAAATGGCTAGAAATAATTAGTTGTGGTTAGTTAAGATGTGTACCTATAATCTGGAGTAGATGAGTAGTTTTGGATTGATATATGATGATGTTGAGGATAAGAGAACATGACTGGTCCTTAATATGGTCTAGTTTGGTCGAGAACTCCGAAGAGGGGTTTAGAATAATTTTGAGGCTTTGAATGTTGGTTTGATATTATGAAAAGCTTGGGATGTGGATGAAAGAGTGGTGTTTAGAGCAAGTTTTATGAATGATTAATAAATAACTTTAAAAAAAAATAAATGCCTAATCTTGTCGAAGAAATGCAACACTTGAAGTCACCAAGCAAGAAACAACAAGAGAGAAAATACCAGCACAAATATTTCATTCAACAACTGATCAAAATTCCTTATATATTAGCTTTATGTATAGGGATTGCAATGATAAAAAAATAAAAAAAAAGGAGGAAATTATAAAGAGTGGTTGGTGGTGGGTCATTAATAGAGAAAGACACTAACCACATTTCTAATTTATTACTATTTAATTATGAACATCCATAAAAGCCTCCAAATTTGAAATTCAAATATTCTAGAAACTGAAATTGAAATATAAATAATAAAATATAAATTCAAATATTTATTCTTGATGGGTTCGTGTAATGGGCTTTGAATGAGCTCTTAATTGGAAACGTTTTTTCTATCCGGAGTCCAGATGTCCGGAAAACGATCGCGATGCAACAATACAGTGGAGGTCTGATCCTCCGTTGCATCTCTACCATTTTCCGCACGTTCGGACTCCGGACAGAAATATTTGGCTTTAATTGGGCACTTTATTCCTTGAGTTCTTACTTGGGTTCTTGCAAGTGGATCTTTTACTTAATTTAGATAATGTGCTACATCAATTTCAATCCACACTTATTGTATCATAAGAGATGATGGATTTGTATAGTCCATTGTGATGTGAGGGCTCTACTAATAAGACTTACAAAGTCTCACAAAAGACAAATAAATAAAAATTGAAGCTGAAGAAAAAAGAGGGGACGAGTTACAGAGAAATCTGAGAATTTTAATGTGAGCACAAAATATAAAAAATCTTGAATATTAAAAATTACTCTTCTACCCTTTATTTACAAAGTTATAAGTGATATAAGAAAAGCTATATTTGATTAAATAATATAAGGAGAAATGCTTGATAGCATGCTATTAGTTTATGCTAATATTCTTAAAGCTAAAAGACATGGCTTTATATGGTCGAATGACCTTAGGTTTGGTTCAATATAAGAAATAGCCATAAGTCTATGGGTAGGGATCAATGTGAAAAGCTTGATAGCTTGTTGAGTCGGTTAGATTGGTAGGCTAAATTTGCTCAACTAATTAACTCAACCAAGGAGTGATGCTAGATAACTTGCGCGCAAATATTCAATCAATGATGCTCGACAACTCTCTTTAGAAGAGTGACTCGTCCCGCAACTGGGAGTTGGCTAAATTGGCCCGGTGTTCAAGTTGACTAACAAAAGCATTGTCGAAGTGAAGTTTGCAAGAAATGAAGTTCAAGAAAAGATATTTTATAAGGAACAAATATCCATGCAAGACGTCACCAAGAAACCATTAATGATAACACATGATAAGTTTTCATTAAATTTTCATCATATGGCTTGAATCTAGAGTCTTTGCATAAAGCTCGAGGGATTTTCCATGCAAGATATATTTACACTCATATTGAAAAGCAAACAGAACTTTGTTTTCAACAAACTTATAGTCAAACTAACTAGCTCAATGAGGCTGACCCAATGATAACAAATTTGGCGTGATTTGTGTCAAATCAAGTTTGAAACAGATTGTTAAACCACTTTTAAAAGCTTTGGGTGGCTAACTAGAAGGTCAAATAGATCTTAAATTTGACAAGCTTATAGTCAAATCGTGCATCTCGGCGAAACAATTCCAAGGAGCCCGAGATCACTCATCTTCGACATCATTAAGGTTCTTAAATGCCCATAAAATGTCATTGGATCAAATGAATCTCTCCGTGTCGCCTAATGGAATAGTCCAGATTCATTTTTTATTTGAAGGGAGGCCACTCCCATCCTCTATAAATAGAGCCCTGCCCCCTTCATGAAAGAGAAGACTGTAACGACCCTTTGGTTGTGATGATCATATTCGACTAGTAGCATGACCACCATTCTATGGATTAGCATAAACATAGTTTGTTTGGTCGCCATAGAAGGCATCGTTCGGATTGCCAAGAGCACTGAGGGTAGCAAATCTGTCCAGCTTCCCTTAGTTCCTTTGACTTTTTTTCCTTAATAGGTTTATGATGAGTTTGTTAGCTGCCTCAGCCCGCCTGTTTGTTCTAGGGTGATCAATCAAGGAGAATTTCAGATCAATCCCTTGTTTTGCGTAGAAGTTTTTTACTAGCTGGTTCGCAAATTGAGTTCTGTTGTCTGTAATGATGACGAGCAACAATCCATACATGTAGATCAAAATAGACCGTATGAAATTCCGAACCGCCACTACTTTCATCTGAGCGAGTGATCTTGCTTTGATTCATTTTGAAAAAATAATATTCAGCACTAAAAAGAATATTTTTTGGCTTTTTGACAAAGGAAAAAACCCGAGAATGTTAAGTCCCCACATGGCGAATGAAAGGATTGACTATTTGCTGCAGTTTCTGAGCCGACTCATGATGTAAAGACATATTTTTACATTGCTCGCACCTTCTCGAGAAATCCGCTGCATCCTCTAGGAGATTCGACCAAAGTACTCTTGTCGTTGTACACGATAAGCAATAGTCTTTTCTCCAGAGTAACTGCCACATTCTCCGGAATGTACCACCCAAAAGCACATCTCTGACTTCATCCTCTTTCAAGCACCTTAGGTATACCGAAGTAACGACCTCCTGAACAACTTTCTGTTGATTAACATATACATGGCAGCTTTAATTTTAAAACAACTCGAATCTTTGATAATTTATATTTTTCCAATCTCTAGGTAGAAGATGTATGGATCCATCCAACTCCTGGTCCCGTCGTTCGCAACCTCCATGACCTCCATTTCGTTGACTATTGGCCTAGTAAGTTTTTTGGGTATTCCTCCCAGTCTGATGCGTTTAGAGAGGATATTGCCGACTTGATTGTCCCCCCAATTGACACACTCGATGCGGAAGCTCTTGTATCTTTCAATTTCATTTTTTGTCATGGCAAAGTATCTGACCATCAGCTCGTCTCTGGCTTTAAGATTCATGCTAGTATTTCCGATGGTATACACAACAATGTTATGACAAAATGACAAAAAAAAGCAATTAGGAGAGAAATAAGGAAAATATTTAATAAAAATGTAAAATATATTTTAAAGCATTTTGACTATTTTAAAAATAAAATATTCAAATTTAATATTT
>NW_018232316.1:0-935 GCF_001263595.1 Phalaenopsis equestris | reverse complement strand
TCTTTTTAAAAATAGAAACTTTTCTAAAAGTGCATATGTATAACTTCCCTGTGGTTTCGATATTTAGGTCTTAATCAAGAAGTCTTATATTACTTGATAACGATACATATACTTGTGTACTATCCAAATATGTATAAATTAAAAGTTAAATTCTTACTTTTCATCAGGATCAAGTTTTTGGTTTTGTTGCAAAGTAAGGAAATATAAGTGAAATATAATCTAAACTATTGTTGTACTTTGCATATTAGCAATATTAAGGGAGAATTTAACTAAGCCTTGGCTTTATCCCTTAATGAAAAAGGAAAAAGGCTAAGCCTAACAACATCATTAGACACTTCGTCATATTTAAAAGTGGCACAAATTTCAAGAAAACTAGCAAAATGTAAGTTAGGATTGTTAGTAGGTGTTCCTCCAAACTGATTATTTTGTATCATTTGGATAATAGTAGTTTTAAGCTCAAATGAATTAGCGGCAACATCAGGATTTTGAATAGTTAAGTGAAGTTCATCTGTTAGATTACCATAATCTCTTAAATGTCTTTGTCGATTTTTGTTTAGTCTTTGTTGATTTTTGTTTATTTGATTTTTTAAATTATTCGCCATTTCATTTAAATTTTTAATTTTTTTTATTAATTTTGAATTTTTCTAATAGTACACTCTAATTTTGAATCGTAAGGTACTAAATCTTCAGATCTAATATTTCGCATAAATAAATATAGTAAGCAAAGAAAAATTTCTTAAAAACACTCTTTAATATAAAGTTATATATATATATATATTGGATTTTGGATTTTCTAATTTTTTCTTATGTTGTTTTGTATTTTGTATATTTTAACTTTAAATTTCCCAATTTACCAAATCTACTTAATTTACCATTACCTTCCCCAACAACTGTGCCAAGAACTTGATCTCGGTTGAATATAGTTGTGTAAAATT
>NW_018232315.1:0-884 GCF_001263595.1 Phalaenopsis equestris | reverse complement strand
GGAGAAACAGAACATAACGTTTAATAACAGAAGAGTATCAGGGCTGTCAAAACAGCTCGTTGTTCGCGAACTGCTCGTGTTCGGCTCGTTAATTCGCTCGTGTTCGGCTCGTTCACTAAGTTAATGAGCCAAACACCAACAACACGAACCAATATTTGTTCGTTTATGTTCAGTTCGTTTGGCTCGAAATACTACTAATCAATTATATATATATATCTTTGATGAGTAGCCTTTTTTTAAAAAATTAATTGACTATAAGGCTACAAAGATTTATAATCAATTAAAAATATTAATGAAGAAAATAAAATAAAAAATTATTAAATTAGATTCAAATGATGTTTTAAATTTCGCCCAAATCTTTAACATCTTATGACTACGTGAAAAGGGTTGTCAAAATGATTTTTTGTTTGTGAACGGCTTATGTTTCGGCTCTCTAAGCAAACGAGCCGAACACGAACACACTTTCTGAGCTCGAAATATAAACGAGCCGAACACGAGCTGAGTGTTCGACTCTTTTACACCCCTATCCACCAGCTAGTTGGGTAAGTGCAGATGTAGTAGTTCAACCTAAGTCGATAGTTACAGCCAGAGAATGAAACCTTCAGAGATTGTTTTCAGCAGTCAGTAGAAAAAAACCATCTCCAAATATCTTTTTGATATGAAATAAGCAGAAAGAAAGCCTTCCTTCCCAAAGCAGAAATTTCAGATAATTAGAATAGTATCAGAATAATCAAAATTATATAAGCCCAACAGCTGAAGTGAGAAACAATTTCAATCAAATTAGAAAGATTATCATCAGTTCGAGAGACTAAGAGAATCGATCAGCTCAGGAACCAACTTGCAACAATCATGATAATCCTGTCCAAGAAAAAAGAAATAAGATT
>NW_018232314.1:0-7848 GCF_001263595.1 Phalaenopsis equestris | reverse complement strand
GAGTTCGGGGTTGTGAGTGAATGTGGGTGTAGATGGGTTTAGTGAATGTATTAGCTTCAGTCAACGACCCAGGGTCAACCCTAAGGTTCAGCAATCCTAAGGGTGACTCATCTTGAGTTTCCCCACAGTGACCCCACCTACTAAGTATTTAGAGGTTGAGAGTAATATGTGGAACTCCAAGTTGAGTAAAGAAGAGGGCACAATTTTTTATGGTGAGGGTTCTACGTCTAGTTTTCTAGGAATAGTCAAAAGGAAAAGTCCTATGGCTAGACCCTAGGCTATTAAGGAGGAGGAACTAAACCTCAACCAAAATTGAGGTCAACACAAACGTAATGAAGAAGAAATCTCTCACATTCTCTCTCCTATTACAACTCTAGAGGAAAAACCTAACTCTTCATCCAAAACTCTCTCTCACGCCACCCTTAACTTCTCTTCAAAACTCTCACCCCCCTCTCCTTACACTCTAAACTCTCTTCTTTTAATTAGAGCCAGCCTTCTTTTAAAAAATAATTCAAATTTTCCTCTTTTTTCTTAAAAGCCACATCTTCTCAGATCAAGAGGCAAGTCCCTTAATCCAAGAGACATATCTATTCATTCAATAGCCTTTCCAATTTATCTAGATGCATTAAATCACTCCATGAGATGTTTAAATTGATTGGATACTTCTAAAACAGCTCAAAATTCGTCAATAACTGCCTTACTCCTTCTTAATTTGTCTCTAGCGTCTCTGATTCCAGTGTTTTGAAGTTTGGCGTAGTTCTCTGGATTCTGGCATCTCTGGCGCCGCTTCTCTGTAAAATGGCACCAGTTCTGGCTTCAGGAAGCTGAAAAAGCTCCATTTTTAATCCAGATTTCCTCCTTTTCGATCCTTTTTGCTCCAAATTTTTTGCTTCAAATGCCTAAAATTGATATGTCTACAACATAACATAAAAATACACTTCCTTAAAGTGCAATATCACCAAATTTAAGCGTAAAATATATGCATAAAATTGCACATTTTTTTGGTGTATCAAAATCACCCAAACTTAAATGTTACTTGTCATCGAGTGACTTTTTTAATACATAACAAATATGACTTATGGTAGAGATTAACTTATAAACTTCTATAATTTGGTTTAATAAATATAATAGAATAACATATAAAAAATTTTAAAAACTTTAGTTAAAACTAAAAGTATATAAACACTTAGTAATCAAGTCTAGGATTTTTTAATCTCTATTCATTTCAAGAAGAATTGTAATTTGTCATATCAAAGATACTTAGAATGCTCATATGAAAAAGAATTTCAAGAAAAATTTATTAGTAAGGAGGCTAATACTAAGATACAAGTTTAGAAAATGTAAAAAAGTTTTTTCCTCAAGTTGATTCAAGTGAAGCCAATTTCTTATTAGCATCTCCTCAAGCTTCACCTAGCATATTTTTCTTTTCTTTTTCTTTTCTTTTCTTTTATCTCTTTAGGATCATTTTCAATCCTATCATTTTCAATCCTTTCTTTTTTTCCTTTTCATGTGAGGATTACTATATTTGGATAACCTTTAATAATTTTGAACTTCACTATCATCTTCTTGAAGTTAAATCTTCTTACCTTCCTTCACTTTATAAATTCATATTAGCTTTGAAGATTTTTCATAAAGTCTTATTTTTTCTTCTTATATGAAACTCTGAAATTCTTAATACTTCAAAATACAATTTCCTTTACTTTAAATAAAAAAAAGGCATAGTCTTATCCAACTCTAGAATTGAGCTTAACTCTAGAATTGAGCTTCATTATTAAAGATTTTTGCTTAAATTTACTACAATATCTAAAAACAAAAAGTATAGTTATTTAAAGTTAAACTCTGACATCCAAAGTTATGTTAATTAATTTTTAAAAATATAGTTAATTGAGGACAAATAAAATTTAGTTTACTTCTTTTAAAGAAAATTTTCTTTCCTCCAAACTTAGATTTTAAATAATAAGTAAAGAATGTAGTACAAAAATTTGTAGGTGAAAGAAAATAGTAAATGCATAAAAATAAAATTATCCTGTAGAGGGTTCTGAATATGAAACATGGCTCTGACACATTCCATGTACTAATTTTACAAAGTACAAGCTTTAAAGCATTAAATGAAACATAATATATCAAAGGCTTTTCTAAGAAAAAATAAATTAAAAACATAAGTAATAAATTAAAGAAACTAACAATGCTAAAATAAAAATCTACAGTTTACAACTACATACACAAACAAGTTTAACAGTTCCACAATCAAAACACATAAATTATCCAAATCATTCCAACAACAAAACTAAAAAAATAATAACAAATAAAATAGATAAAACTTAGTAATTCTTCATTCATCACCTTCCTCCTCATCTTCTTCTTTTTCTTATTTTTCCTCTTCTTCAAAATTATCTTGCACATAAGACATGAAGCTAAAGCATGTAGGAAACTCTACAATATGATCACCCCTCTGATATCTAACCATCTCCTTTTGATATGCAATGTCATGTTGTACTCTTCTTTGCTTATAATCATCATTGTGAGCATTTCCTGATTCCAAACCACCTATTCTATTTTGCATCACTATAATATTTGATTCTTGAATCATTAACTGTTCCATAATATTTTCAAGTGGAACGGGAAGAAGAACTGGAAGTAGATGGTCCTGCAACTGATGTAGAGGGTCTATCACTACTTCCACAATATTTTCAAGTGAAACAAAACTGGAAGTAGATGGTCCTGCAACTGATGTAGAGGGTCTATCACTACTTCCACTTCTACATCCAGCAAACGATTCAAATTTATGCATTGTAGGTTTTCCAATTAATTTAAGTGGTTGCAACAAGTCTTCATTCTTATCAAATTCTGCTCTTGATTTTTCATATAAAGTGAAAATCAAAGCAGGATAACCTAAACCACTAGCAGTCCCATTTCTAGCAATACTTTGAGCATTATGTATAAAAGGAGCACCTTGATCAACAACTTTCATTTGTTGGATGCAAAAATTCAGTACTGCTCTCTCCTTGGTTACTTCACTAAGGTGATTAGTTGAAAGAAATTTTGTAGAAATAAAGTAATGTCATTCTTTAGATTGAACATTCAACGTGGAAGTGGAGAAATTTACATTGTGATTTTTCTTAATCTTCCATTCTCCATTTCCATCAGTAAGATAAACAATTACTTCATCAAGTGATGAATCATAAATCACAAATGCAGAATACTGACAATGAAATTCATTTCTTAACCTAAAAAGTGCATTGATCCTTTTACTAGTAAATTCAACATGTTTACCTCTAACATGAATGTGCTCATTAGTAGTCACCTGAGGATTGGCATAAAATTCTCTAATGATAACAACAATGGCTATTTCTGTGATGTAGCAAAAGGTCTCCTAGTTCGGAGCTACTAACAATCTTTCAATCTTTCCTTCCGGGTTTGAAAATGCACGTTTCTGAATCAATTTTCTGGATCCCATCATAGTATTGTAGTTATATTGGGCTTTCAAATTAATGAAATGCCTCACATCAAAATTTCCCAAATGTTTTCCTCTTTTCACTCTTGGAGCCATATGAATTTTTAAATAAATTCACATAAAATCCAAATAAATTCACAATATCATAAATCAAACTCAAAGTAAGAATATCTGGTAAGAAACTTTTCTCCATGGGTTCTCTTTAAACTTCTTCAATAAAAACTCAAAATTTTGAATTTCCATAATGTAGAAAAAATCCATGGTGAAAATAAAAAATTTCAAATTTAAAGTGAAGCTCTTACCAAGGGAAGATTAAATCCGAGACTTTTTAGCCTTCAAATCTCCTCAAATTCACTAAATGGCAAGCCCTAGGTTGAGTTTTGATCTTAGTCTAGAGGTAGGAGACGATCCAAGCAGTAAAAATGGGGTTTAATAGTGGATTTTCGTGCTTTTAAGTAAATCTGGGCATTATCGAGAAACTGGCGCCTTAGGCGCCAAATCTGGCACCTCTGGCGCTAACTCCAAAAATTCATATTTCAATTTTCTTTTGAGATCTGCTACATACCAAACCACATCAATCTCTGATTAACTTAATTAAATGCTTATATTCATAATTAAACAATCTTCTAACAACATATTTTCACAAACAACACAAAACTCACATTTATTTATATAATCCACACAATTACAAACCAATATTTTTTAAGTCAATACATCTAATTCAACATCTAAATCAAACCATACAAACTAATGTTGATAACATCAAACACTCAGCATATGACATAGATAAAATTCAACAATAAAAATAAATGAAATTCAACATAAACACATAACACATATAAGCAATCATAATTATGAATTCTGTACTAAAACGAGTTCAAACATCTTCTTCACTTTCGTCTTCTTGAGTGATTCCTATGGATTGGTGGTGAACGTACAAGTTATAAAAGTTCGATGAGGAAATTTGTCCGTCGAATCATCTTCAACCCAAACATTTTTCTTAAACATACGCACCATACCTTCTTCAATCCGCCCGGTATGTTTGAATTGTTCCTTCATCCTCCAATCTAAATGATCAAATATATCAGAATTGTTTCCAAAAATACTGCTAATCACATTCATAATAATAATCATCTCTTTTTCTAGCTTCTTAATCTTCTTTAAAATAATAAATGAACTATAAGGAAAGCGGGGCTGAATAGGTGATGAATTTTTAGATGATTGATCCATAAGAATATTTATATTGTTTTCCTCCCCATTTCCTATGCAGTTGCAACAAATCTCTGGGTCCATAGGCTTTTAAGGGAGAAGCACTTTTTCCCAACTTTCATAAGGCACTTATGACTGGCTGCATAGTTGTGCCAGCCCATAAGTCGAACCGTTGATAATCAAACCCAAAATAGATTTTACAATTAAAGCACCCACATTAATAGGTCTTCCGGTTTGAATACAATAACTTAAAACAACAGTTTCCTTGGTCATTTTACCGATTTTCAAGTAGGAAGAAGTTTTGATGTAATAAAGAAATGCCACGCCTTTGATGAATGATTCAATAATGATGAAGAAAACTTACATTTCTATTATCTCTTGTCTCTCAATTTGCATGTTCTTCAGTAAAGAATCGATAGAGTTTATTCATATTATCTCTCGAAGGGACAAAATCTGCATAGTGATAAATAGGGACAATTTCAATCATAAACAAATTGTTTATTCTTGAAGGAGTAAATGATACCCACCTGCCTCAAACATAAACTATATCTTGGTTAATTCCATGAAGATTAGTATAAAGCTCTTTCACCACAAGAACTACTACCGCAACAGTGGTAAAGCAAAACACTTCCCAGCTTCTCTGTGCAATAATCTCCTCCACTCGAGTATTTTGTGTGTTGAATCCTTGTTTCTTGATTAATCTCTTCTTCTCAAGAATTCGATCATATAACTTTTGCGCATTGAAATTGATGAAGTTCCTCCAGTTGAAAACTCCATGTCTGGCGGTTTCTTTAGAGCGTGAAGCCATAGGATTTGAAAAATGGTGACTTTCCTTTCGTTTTCCACTCTTAAATATCCCCTCTAAAATAACTGCACTGTTTAGTTGTTGGGAGTTACTAGGAAGAAAATCAGCCAAAAACCGCCCAAAACCGCCTTTAGAATCTTCCAAACTAGTTCTGGTAATCGCGACTCTTCTGGCGCCAGCTCTCTGGAGAATGGTGTCTCAGGCGCTAAATCTGGCACCTCTGACGCCAGTTCAGATTTCTGCACTGTTTCTTTTTAAATCTAAATGTATAATAATTTTTAAAACACTTGTCAATATCATTTTCAAAGTTAAATAAGAATATTCAATTTCACATTAGCAAAAAAATTGAAAAACTTATCTTATGAGAAAATGATTTGTGCTATCAGATAAATGTCATAACCTTTTTTAAGAGTTGCCTTAGACTCAATATATTACTTTTTATATTTGCAAAAAATAAACAATCAAGATGAGTTGATGCTTTCCATTGTACAAGGGGATGAGAAAAATAATTTTATCTTTCACTTCTATCTTTATGTTGTCACCAAAAGTCGTCATTATTTCCCCAGCATATGATGTCATGCACCAGTGTTGAGGAACATTGTTCCACCTCAACACATTCTCTTAAGAAAAAATCTGGTAAACTCTGATACCACCTTTTGTTGAAATTAAGAACTTTTAGGACTAGATGAATGTTGAGATGGAAATAGAACAACTTAATTTGATGAAAAAAAAAAACAATTTTATTTCGCATCTATTTATACTAGTGACAACTCCATTAGAATTAAGCCAACACATATCACTTTTATGGCAACTACCGACTCTCTAGAATTCTCTTATATATTCTATCACAAAGTTCATTATTTACTTATTCTACGTATGTCTAAATATTCTCTTACAATATGCATCTAGATTCCACATATAGACCAAATCAAATTTAATTTTCAACATTCTCATACCATTTTATCACACAGGAAACCCAATCAACTAAAATAGAATGCTTTCGTCACCCTGAAAAGAGAGAAAAAAGAAAACCCGCACTCGTGAGATTTATTGTCAATACAAAGTTTTCAATATAGATGTTTATTAATGAGATGTTGTCTGGCTACACGTGCATGGATGGAACACAGACACATTTGTATGTTATATCTTAGCAATGGGTCTAAGACGTGCTTATATAATTCAAACATTTTTCGTAGAGGTCCAAAGCCGGTTGCTGTAGATCACCACGTTGCGGTCTCGTTGCAGGAGAAGAATATA
Source organism: Phalaenopsis equestris (assembly GCF_001263595.1). Lineage (NCBI taxonomy): Eukaryota > Viridiplantae > Streptophyta > Magnoliopsida > Asparagales > Orchidaceae > Phalaenopsis > Phalaenopsis equestris. Next base: position 1,123 of record NW_018232314.1, on the reverse strand, counting down.
ATTTCCAGATGTTCCGCTAGTTTTACTTTCCCATACGAGCTTTCCATTCTCATCTTCAATGACGAGATTGCCATCAGTCGTCAACGTGAGCTCACATTTAGTACCTTTGTCGTTGGTATGGGTATACCAAACGGGTTTCTTCGGGTTTAGTTCGTAGAGAACGAGGTTGCAGTCTACTTGCATTTCTAAACTGTAATTTATGTCGGAAATGTTTTCGCCGGTTTTTAGTTTTTCACCCGATAAAAGGTGGTTCTCAGCCGCGCTACCTGTTGCAAGAAGGCCGACGGCGAAGACCACAATCGCCATGAGGAAGAAGGAGCGGAAAGCTCTCACAATGGAGGCCATGGATCAATATTCCTTACAAGTGGTTGACGTTTAAGTTGCCTTTGCTGCTTGTAGCGTCGAGTTCTTTTATAGATACATGTGATAAGGGTTACCAGCTTAGGATTCATTATAGATACATTGTCACTATTATTATTGACTCTCGTTTCCAATTGCAAATTTTTGAATTCAGCGTAGCAAAATATATAAAAAAATGCATTGAAAATTACATTGCAATAAAACTATAATTTTAAATGCAAATAGTCAAGTTAACAGTTTTTCTCGAGCCAAATATTGTTGGAAAATTTTGGAATAGGAAGATTAGTTTTAGTGCCGAGAGAAATTAATTAGTTGTTACTTGGTCAACATTCAATATTAGTACATGTTCTAAATAGAAGTCTTGTCACAAAATGCTCTGTGGCTTAACATTGAAATCGCTTGGGATCAATTACATGATCATCTGAACTCTATTTAATTGTTAATTTTCCAATATGGAAAACAGTAAGGATAGTTGTTTCTCATTTAAATGACTTAAGTAATTTAAATAAAAAATTTAATTGAATTTTGAAATATTTTGTGGTAATTTATATTTTGCTTTGTTTTACTAATAGATTTGTAAAAGGTAATTTTTTTGAGTGTTATGTATGTAATTCCCTCTATTTATTAATAACATTAACTCAATGAATATCACACTAGAAATTTATTTTATGGATAATGTAACAGCTAGAAATGTAAAATATTAAATTTCTTTTACAATATATATATATATAATGTAACAGCTAGAAATGTAAAATATTAAATT
>NW_018232313.1:4318-7432 GCF_001263595.1 Phalaenopsis equestris | reverse complement strand
ATTTTATATGTTAAAATTAAGAAAGGGTTGCTAACCATCAAAGAGTCTTTCTGCAGCTTCAAGCGATCACCAAGACAGATATTTAAATACATAACATCAAGGTAACAATTTGAAGAGAGTATTAGAAAGTTCTTCAGCAGATAATCGAAGGGCAAAGATTATATAGACCCTATGAAGAGGATCTGGTCTCATAAAAATTATCCTCAGCTATAAAAATTTCAACCACATTCTTTTAACCTTGGCGCAAGTCGAGAATCTCTGGAGCAGCAGTTAGAGTAGAGCTCCATTGAGACCCCGACATTCCAGGCCAGTCAATAAAATAACTTATATATAATGCAAGGGTGTAAAGTACTGTAAATCAATCCCCTCTCTGAATTCCATTTTTCTATGTTATACTCTATTAATGGGGGTTTTTCGATCGTCCAGCTTCCCAGATTTTCAGCATTGAAACAATCAAATTATGTCATGATTAAAAGAAAACCATTTTCATCGAATCATCAACATTAAATAATCTAGTACAAAGACATGAATTTGAAAGCGTAGATTATGCAGCTGCATATACAAGAAGATTATTCCAAAGATATCCCTCATATCCCAAACAATTGCAAATAAACCACATCGGGAAGGGTAACAAATCATTAAGTCTGTCAAAAGAGCTCGCTGTTTGCAAAGTCTTGTTCGAGTTGTTAAGTAGTCCAAATTTGATTTGTTCATCAATCAAATGAGCCGAACACAAACAGTTATTTTCAGCTCGAAATATAAACGAACTGAAAACAAATATAAATATATTCAATCGTGCTCGGCTTGGCTCAAATTAAATAAATAAAATTATTCATAAAAGTTTAATATTTACTTTTTATGTATCGCTTAAAAATATTTAACTTCATTATTTTTTAAATCATTAAAGCTAAATTTGAGTCGAATATGAGCCATAAATGAACAAACAAATTTGAACCAATATGAACACACATTATTCAGAGCCATTTTAAATACAAGCCTATTTTGAACAAATAAATTTTCGAACGAGCGAACATAAAACAAGCACTAGACTTGCTCAAGCTCGGCTTGTTTAAAACCCCTATAAATTATAGTCTTTGTTATTTTCTAACAAAATTATATATCATAGCATAAGCCATCTCCACATACCAAGTCAAAATTTTCACCTTAAACAACCACATCCCCATTATCCTCATGAGAAATATTTATTTTTGAGCTTATGAATCCTCATTTTCCATTCTCTTGTTGAAAAGAGCTTGCGATGTTAAACTTTTTCTATGTAAATCTTTCTACACAACTTCTATAAATATTACTGTTGGTTTATCCTTTTTACTCATTAATCCTTCCAAATATTTCAATGAATTTCCTGCTTAACATTTCATATGCATATCATCCACCCTATCATTGATGTTAAACTTTTTCTATGTAAATCTTCTGCACAAGTTGTCCCACTATTACTTATGGTTTATCCTTTTTCCTCACTAATCCTTTCAATGATTTCAATAAATTTCCTACTTAATATTTTCATATGAATATCATCTAGTTTTCTCATTGATGCATCTATCATATGTACTCTCAGTCCCTTGAATCATTTCATAATCCATCATTTATAGTTTCACTATAATTAACAACTCACATTTTCATATTAGTCTCACCTAACTAAGCCATAATTTGCCCGACACATACATATAAAGAGAGCCTTATTCAATACATTAAAGTCATCTTCATCAGTACTGTAAATTTACCTTCATAACTCTGGAAGATTCGTTTATTGCATCGTACTCAAACACATCATTTAACCACCAAAATCTTAATTCCAAAAGTAGCACCCCACATCTACATCCTAAATTTACAGACCCACGACATTTAAACCTATCATATCTATCAATTAATCTTCTGCTGAGCTTGGCTCGTGTTCGGCTCGTTTACACCCCTACACCCTATCATTGATGTTAAACTTTTTCTATGTAAATCTTCTAAACAAGTTGTCCCACTATTACTTTTGGTTTATCCTTTTTCCTCACTAATCCTTTCAATGATTTCAATAAATTTCCTACTTAATATTTTCATATGAATATCATCTAGTTTTCTCATTGATGCATCTATCATATGTACTCTCAGTCCCTTGAATCATTTCATAATCCATCATTTATAGTTTCACTATAATTAACAACTCACATTTTCATATTAGTCTCACCAAACTAAGCCGTACTTTGCCCGACACATACATATAAAGAGAGCCTTATTCAATACATTAAAGTCATCTTCATCAGTACTGTAAATTTACCTTCATATCTCTGGAAGATTCGTTTATTGCATCGTACTCAAACACATCATTTAACCACCAAAATCTTAATTCCAAAAGTAGCACCCCACATCTACATCCTAAATTTACAGACCCACGACATTTAAACCTATCATATCTATCAATTAATCTTCTATCAATATCAACTCAGTTATCAGATCTCCACTCATTAAAATGTTTTTTATACTAATATAAACCCTTTATAAATTGCAATAACTCCATATTTGGAACAAGTTATTACATAGACTTCATTTGAAGTGTGATCTGGTGGAAAACCGCCCAACGATAGAACCTCCATCACCACCTATTAAAGATCCTAAAAACGCAAATGTTTCACAACTAGACAAGCCCAGGAAACACTCCATCTACAGAATCGAACAGCCTTGGATTTCTACCATGCTGCAGAGGCTCCAGCAGCATTTACAAACTAGGCCTTCCTAGCAAATAGCACCTACATGGATAATTTTAAAAGAATCCCCATCTGGTCAACTTCATATTTTTAACTGTCAAGAAGAGTAAAAGCCGTTGGCATTGATTTTTTTGCCAAGTTAACAATACTGATATATCAATAGACAATATAAAACCAATAAGCTCACAAATATCTCTGCTACCAAACCTAACAAATTCCCATATTGTATATTAAAATACTTGAACATAAAATTACTTAACAATACTTTAGCTCGGAAAAAAACATAATTTTTTAACTTCAAAAGCATAAAACCCTGTTAGCACAACACTCTTGTATTTCACTGAATATATATATATATATATATATATATTTATATATATTTTCAATCACCCCTCTTTTTTAT
>NW_018232313.1:0-2137 GCF_001263595.1 Phalaenopsis equestris | reverse complement strand
TTAATGACTTGAATATAAGTCATATCAACACCTTTCTTCTCTAGAACTCTCAAAAGGATATCACTTGGAACCTTATCGTAAGCTTTTTCTAAATCAATAAAAATCATATGTAGATCCTCCTTATTCTCTCTGAACTTCTCCATCAAATCTCTCAATAAATGTATAGATTTCACAGTAGACCTGCCCGACATAAATTCAAATTGATTATGAGAAATCTTTGTAATACGTCTCAACCTATGTTCAATTACCATCCCATAATTTTAAAGCACGACACCTCAACATAATTCCTCTATAATTTGCACACCTTGTGCATCCCCTTTATTCTTAAAAATAGGGGCCAAAATACAATTCCTCTATTCCTCAGGCATCTTTTTAGTTTTCAAAATAATATTAAAGTTTAGAAAGCCGAGAAACTCACAAATCTCCTATATATTTCCAAGCTTCAATTGGGATATCATTAGGTCCTATAGACTTTCCACACTTAGTTTTCTTTAAAGTCTCAATTTATTTTTTAGTAATGCGATTGTACAAATGAAACATTTTATTATTATTAATGATTTTTAGAACAGTAAGGACGGTAGTATTTTCAGAAACTTCATTAAAAAGTTTATCAAAATAACTCACCCACCTAAGTTGAATACCTTTTTCTAAGGAAACACTTTTTGATTTTCATGTTTAATACACTTTACTTGATATATATATATATATCACCTTCTTTAGTATTCAAATATTATAAAGATCACTAAAAGTTGAATTTTAGCATCACAGATTATTCTCTTACACTCCCTACGGGTCATTTCACATTTTTCCCGGTTCGAAGCTTCTACATTTAAACCAATTTCTATAACATAATTTTTTATATTTTATCTTTTCCTGCACATTATTATTTCACCACCATCTTTATTTATAGAAACTTATTTTTTTTATTCTTTAAGTACATCTTTGTCACTTATTTAATAATGTTTGTTACTTTATCCCATATAGAATTTGCTTCTTTATGAACATACCAAATCTTGAAATCTTAAAGTTTACTCATAAAAATAGTTTTATCTGTCTTTTAGGTGCTCATATCTAATTCTATGATAATAATTCCTAGCATTCTTTATTTTATAACTCTTCATCTTAAAATTTAGAACTAATAATCAATGTGAAGTGCTTAATTTCTCACTTTGAATGACCTTTGATCCTTACATTCTCAATGATATTTTCTTCTCAAAAAAAAAAAATAATCAATTTATGTTTTATTAGATCCATTCTTAAAAATAATAATATCCCCTTAAAAATAATAATATCCTCATCTCTTTTCTTGAATAAAGTATTATCAATAACAAAACCATACGCTAAAACAAAATCTAATATGACTCTACTTTCTTCATTAATCACTCCAAAATCGTATCCAAAATGAATATTTCTAAAATCTTCTAACACTCTACTGACATGTCTATTTAAATCTCCAATAAAATTTCTTTCTTCAAGAGATATCATTTGTATTGAGTCTTCTAGATCATTCCAGAATTTATCTTTAAAATATATATCCAAATCGACCTGAGGAACATAAGCACTTATAATATTAAAAATCTTAGTATCAACAATAATCTTAAGAGCTATAAATCTATCTCAAATTCTATTAGTTTTTACAGCATTATCTTTCAAACTCTTATCTATAATTATACCTACACCATTTTTAGTCTCTTACCTGAATAACAAAGTTTAAACCTAAGTTATCAATCTTCATAGCATTTTCTCCAATTCATTTAGTTTCTTAAATACATAAGATATTTATCTTTCTATGAATCAAAATATCAACTAATTCTATTAATTTACTCGTGAGAGTACTTAAATTCCAAGATTCTATCCTAATATTCGTTTCATGGATTAACTCTTTACTCGCATCCATCTGTAACGTGAGAACACTTGCTTAGTTGACACTACACCCGAGCATCGGTGTAGCAGCCCTTGCACACTTTTCACTATATTCGGGTCATACAGCGCATCGCTTCCAAAGGACGCCCAAACATTTACAAAAAGATCAAAAGGATTCATGTCAACATAAACTTAAATTTTACAAGCCTATATTTTATTACTCCCTAATAAAATTATTATATGAGTCATAAATTTGATTTCCATATAATTAAAA
>NW_018232312.1:0-634 GCF_001263595.1 Phalaenopsis equestris | reverse complement strand
GGCCCGAGAGGAAGGTTTTGTCAGGAGAGACGTCATCGTCAAGGACAAAAAAGAAAAAAGAAAAGTGTCACTACAAAGATTGATAGCACGGGGGGTAGGATAGGGGATGCCACTACTAGATTAGCTGTCTCAAATTCGGGGAAGAAAATCTTCAAATCCTTGACTTTGTATGATTATCATTTTCTCCATCTAGGGCCTTATGAATATAATGACTGTGATTTCGACTATGTTTTTACTATTTCTGGTAATAATGTAACTGATTATGACCGATCTAGCTGCAATTTCAATCCCCAAAATGATCCTCAAATCGTACCCGAGTCTGATGAACTCGTTGTCAAGTCCAAAGAAGACATCAATGATAACATCAATGATACCACCGATAACAACCAGTTCCGATACCGCCGGGAGTGAAGAGCCAACTTTCGAGCGTCATGGTACACCACTTGTCATCAACTTAGATCTTTATGACGAAGAGGAAGAGACACCGGAAGACTCAATAATGATACCTCAAGAAGAAGAAATCACAGAAGTCAACTTAAGGAGAGGAAAAGTGTTACTACCAAGAATAGCTTTAACAAATAAAAGAAAACAGATAATGGGTCGAGAAGAGATACCCCAACCTCCGCCAGTGGAA
>NW_018232311.1:423-790 GCF_001263595.1 Phalaenopsis equestris | reverse complement strand
AGAGATTGAGTGAGAGATAAAATTAGAGGGTGTGAAGGATATAGTGCCAGAGAATGATAGGGACAGTAAGAGGGAGAGTGAGGGAGAAAGATGAAGAGAGAAGAGAGATAGAGTAAGAGAGAAAGAAAAGAAGGAAGGAGGGAGACAAAAGGAGAGATAGGAAGATAGAGGGAGAGTAAAAGAGTGGGAGACAGAGATAAAGGAGGCCTAAAAGAGGTAGAGAGATAAAGTGGAGTGATAATGAGAGTGACAAAGAGAGAGAGGGTGCAGTAGAAAGGTAAAAAGATTAAGAGAGAGCACAAAGGATGTAAGCAAGAGAAAAATAATAATATAGAGAATAGATATATTGTGAGGGAATGAGGTAAAA
>NW_018232311.1:0-250 GCF_001263595.1 Phalaenopsis equestris | reverse complement strand
GCACGAGAGATAGAGGAAGAGAGGAAGAGGAGGAGAGGCAAAGAGTGAGAGAAAGAAACATGATAAAGAGATTAGAGAGACAGAAATAGAGGGAGAGAGTGTGAGATAGTGATATAGAGAGGGGGCAGCAAGGGAGAGAGATGAGAGAAATTAAGAGATAAAGAAAGAGGCAGCTAGAGTAAGAGATGAGTAGATTTGAGAGAGAGGGAGGAGACAGAGAGAGAGAAAAGTTATAATATAAGAGAAAGAG
>NW_018232310.1:0-772 GCF_001263595.1 Phalaenopsis equestris | reverse complement strand
GAGATGAGCATACCGTGAAGGCAATGACCCGACACATGAGTATGTTGAGGAGGCAGTGACCTAGGATGGGCATGCCTTGGAGGAAGTGACGCAAAAAATGGGTATGTTGAAGAGGAAGTGACTTGGGCATGGGCATGCAATGGAGGCAGTGACTCAACAAATGGGTATACCAAGGAGGCAGTGACCCATGAGCATGTCGTGAAGACAGTGACCCAACAGATAGATATGCCGAGGAGGCAGTGAACAAGGGATGGGCTTGTTGTGAAGGCAGCGACCTGACAGATGGGTATGTCGAGGAGGCAGTGTACCACAGATGGTCGTGTCGTTAAGTCAACGACTTGACAAATGAGTGTGTAAGGGGACACTGGGAGTGCAACTCAGGCATATGATGATGACCATGCAAGATGTCATGCAAGGCATATGCACCATAAATGTTGTGCTCGATCACCTGGGGTATAGGATTCCATTGAGGAGATATACACCTTGCCTCAATAATGATCAAACACCATGCAAGCACATACACATGCAATATGATGCAAAATCATACAAGCATGAGAGTGGTATGTCGATGGAGTCGCGGTGGCCGGTCAGACTGAAGAAAGTGGTGGATCGATCTGAAATAATCGATTCTTCCTGAAATGTCGGTGGTCGGCCTGGAACTACCGATCAAACCCAAAGGAAAGGGTGATTGGCTTTTTTCTCATTTAATTAATCCAAAGGAAAGTATTTAATTAATTAAAAATAAATATAATTCATTTTTTCTCATTTTCAT
>NW_018232309.1:0-518 GCF_001263595.1 Phalaenopsis equestris | reverse complement strand
GTATATGATAGAAAATGTTCCAATATGTCATTATAAAAATTTCATTCCTACGTGAGATTTGAGGCAAGATGTTTATAATTTTCTGACGGATGAAATTGATATGTGGAATGTACAAGATAAAGGATATATTATTTTTCTTGCTTCATCAATTTCAAAGCAATGACATTTTTTTATTTGTGCAAAATTACTCCCTTCTATGAAGATTAGTAGAGTCACTAAGGAAAGTGCTATTTTAAACTATTGTATTCGAATGGAAAAACCTATTGGTATATGATCAATCATATTTAAATATGTTATGTGTATCATTATGAATGGGCCAATTTATAGACTTGGGCATCCTTCTACAATTTTTCTGATTTGCAGCCAATCTCAAGTGCCATATGAAAGTTGAAAAAAGTTTTACTACCATGGGAGCTAATGATCCCTATTGACGATCAGTATGTTGGTAATGGAAATGAAGCACAAAATGCTATTGTGGATCATTCTTCACATGCTTCAGCTCCATTAATACCACCAAC
>NW_018232308.1:0-4125 GCF_001263595.1 Phalaenopsis equestris | reverse complement strand
CATAATGTGGTTGAAATCTTTGTCCATTTTTTTTTGATATCTTCGCATTAATTGTAAAGTTGAATGTTTAGAACTTATAGGATTTGATATGGGCATTTTCCTTGCCAAAGTAAAAGATGACTTGTTTATATGCTTTGATTCCAAATTTTGATTGAGCACATTTGCCTATTTGCAGTCTTCTAAGAATTAGTGTGTAGTGATGAAATCTTCATCTAATAGCTTTGTATTAGTTTCTTATGTTAAAGTGCGGCCTAAAAGCTATTATATATCGATACATAAAATCATAAGATACGCAAATTAGTTGTGTTGCATCATTGTTAGATAATTTTTGATAATTTGGTGATGCACTGTACATTGTTTTTTATTTTTTTGGGATTTATGAACATTTAAATGGTGTGATAGTTATATCAATTTACTCATAAATGCCAAGTTGATGTTTATAAGAGGAAACAATAGTTGACAGAAATGCAATGTATAGTTTGTCTACTACATCATATGGCAAATGGCATCTCCTAAACTATTATGGCAGCTTAAATTGAGAATTTACAATTTTAAACTTGTTTAATATAAACCCAACATAAGATAAATTGGAGCATCGCATGGTGCAATGACTTATGATAAACAATATTTTATCATAACTTGATTGAAATAAATTCAACATAAATCTGATTTTTGATTAAACAGATGAACAATTCAAAATTTCATTAATGTTTCGAAGGCTTGATGACAACTCGACCTGGAATAAAGTCCTAAACATATTTTCTTTGAATGTAACACCCTTAGACATATTTTAGATATAGTATTTCTTTTGGTAACACCCATTGTTTGGAAGCACGAGACATTCATCTTTACAGTCTACTAATTGATAGAAACCTCCTTTGATAAAATTTCTCTACAACGAACAAACCTTCCCATGTTAGTTTACAATTGATCAATGGGCTAAAATTGATTTTTAAGGACTAAAACCAACTCAATCACATGGAAAGTTTGGGGTCGTACTAACTTGTTTTGTGTTTGAACCATTCTATGTTTGGTAGAGTTTGAGATTTTGTTTGGTTATCAAACGATTTTAGGGGAATTTAAATGGATACCATTCAATTACTACGTATTTACGTATCTAAGAGATTTTTACATTTATATCACAAAAAAATACTACCATTTTAACATTTAAAATGTGAAGCACGACTTCAAACTCATAGACTAGCAAAAATTGAATAAATTAAGTCGGGGTTCTCTATGAGTTCGGTAAGCCCACAGAGCTTCCACCAAATGCTCATGCCATTGTCGTTTATTCTTTTCAATTATCTTTTTCAAAATCTGGACTAGTGTTTTGTTGAAAGCTTCAGTTAATTCATTTGTGTGATGATTGTTGATCGTTGAGTATCACAAGTTAATATTATGCTGCATTGCATTATTATTGATCTTGATATTCTTAAAAGGCAGGACCATTATTTGATATGATTGAGTGAGAGATGCTAAACCTATAAACGATTTAGTTCTCAAAAAATTGAAGTATATAATTTGCTTTCACCTCTCATAGAGCAATGCCTTCCGCCCATTTCAAGTAGTTTGTTGTTACCAATATGAGCCTTTGCCCTTTGGATGAAGGATGATCAATATGTCTTATATTATCTGTGTCCATCATTCGAAAGGTCATTAAGCGATTGTTTGATATAGTATGTTTGGTGGTTGATGTAGAACTATACCATGACTTGACAGTGATGACAGTGTTGAACAATTTGATCATTTTTGACTAGTAATATCACATTCTTTTAATCTTACAGACTGTTTGGGGCAGCTGCAGCTTATTAATAAGCCGCTGAAAAATTATCTGGTTATTAGTAAGCTGCTGAAAAATAATGTGCTTATTAATAAACTACAATGACTATTGCAACTTTTCTTTTTTTGAAATAGCCAGACTGTAGCTAGAAAGATGCCTCTGCACCTAGCTAGGAATGATGTGAAAACGCTGATTTCAGCGATTTGAAAACACAACTTTTTTAAAAAAATGTCAAAACACAGTTTATCCAAACGGGTCTGTGCGCGTTTTCAAAATGCACCGCACCAAATAAGCTGCCCCAAACAGGGCCTTAGTTTTCATTTTAGGGCCAGAATGGTGGGCACCGCATAATCCAGAGTGCCCCTCTTTAACAATCTTTTGGGCTTCCTGCTTATTCAAACAACGTTATCACATATAATTGAAAGAACTTCTGTAGAGTGCAGTATCTAAGAGGGTAAAAGATAGTGCTCTCAATTTGATTTGGTGTGCGAGAGACTTGTCTTCGGAAAGTTTGTCGTCTCGTAAGTAGTCTACGGAAGGTTGTTTCCAGCCTGAAGATTCCTCTTGTGCAGTTGTGGAAACTTGATCTTTGGGCTTTAATTTATATATATATTTCATATCAATTAGGAAGAGGACCCGATAACATTAGACTTCAATTAAGTTAGATTCTTCTTCCAAGCCAATTAGCTCTTTAGCAGCCTTTTGAAAGCATGCACAATGGTATTACTACCACGAGGTATTTGATATAAGATGATGCTTAGTATTTGCTCAAGAAATTTCGTGGTACATTGATGATTCTAATGAATCTTGGGTTTAATGATCTTGTAAGTCCTAAAAAATTAGTTGATTATCAATTGAGTCTATAAAAATTATAATCTTTTTAATTTCCATCAAGATAGTTAAATTCAAACCAGTGATTAGAGTTTTGTACTTTGCTTTATTATTGGTACATGACTCTGACAGGTGATAGAAGAATTTTAACATTTCTCGATTAGGGTTTCTAAAGATCAATCCTATTTCTGCTTTGTTTGGGATAGTCATATGTGCGTTGACATCCTTCTTGGCGAATCCTCCGTAACAGAATGTCCAGTTATGACGAGAAGAACTTGAAGGATTGGAAGAAGCCCATTAGACAGTCAAAACAAAATCTCGAACTGTAACAAGCACATGACAAGTTAGTTTGACCCCAAACTTTCTGAGTGGGTGAGCTGGTTTTAATCTATAAAAGATCAATTTTAGCCCGCCAAAAGATCGGTGGTAAGTTTGAGCTAACATGGAAATGTCCGTTTGTAATAGAGTTTTTATCAATGTGGTTCCTATTAATTAGTAGATTGTAAGGGTGACTCCCATGTTTCCAATTAATTTGCATTACATGAAGAAATATTATATATAAAATGTCTTAGAGTTGTATTAAAAAAAAATGTTTAGGACTTCGTTAATGGTCGAGTTGTGATTTGAGTGCTCGAAACTTTAATAAAAAATTAAATTGTTCATCTGTTCAATCCTCTTAAATTTTAAGAAGTTCCTATTATGTATCTTTTAGAAGCTTTTGCTTTCCCCATTAGATGGGATGCTTTTAATTTTCTTATTTTCATTGTAGGCAATATTCGCATCCAACATCGGCTACTCACTCTTTTAAAACAATTTTCTTTTTTTCATAACCATTTGTATCTTCCCCTCAAACCACCTATTCTCCTTATCAATTTATCTCTATTTTTAAACATCTAAATTTTCTACGGCAATATTTTTTAATGGAACTATATCAAATTTCATAACGACATATTAGGATATTTTATCCATAATCACACCAAATGTTGTGTGGTAAAAGTTTCTCATCGAATCATCTTACAATTTTTGTAAGTAAAATTTAGCTTTTTCAAGAGTTTCAACCAACCTTTCAATCATGCAACCACCGAAACAATTCTGAATTACTGTTCGAATCATGGTATTGGTTAAGTTTGTAGCAATTAATAAGCTGTGCAATCTAAGGTTTCATTTTAGGTTAATCCCTGCTTTCTGATATTTTAAATCGATTTGGCTTTTACTCTCTCGATAAAGCCATAAAACAACTTTATTGAGATAACTTTTTACTTTAATTTGCTTTAAATTTTGAGAGTTTATCATTCACTTTGGAAATCGTTGTTATCTTTAATTTTGTTATGAAATTTAGGGGCATTTACAGACACCCCAATTCCTACGTCTTTACACATCTAACACCTAAACTTTGCTTTTTTACATTTATATCACCCAAATCTTTCATATCACATAAAAAATATAACTATTTCAACTCTTAAAAAGTAAAATACACCTATGCATTGGTAAGGTGGTATTATAAATTTATTGGT
>NW_018232307.1:0-833 GCF_001263595.1 Phalaenopsis equestris | reverse complement strand
TCTGCCAGAGAAATAGAGACTATGAAAGCATGAGATAGAGTGTTAGAGAAAATATTTAGAGAAAGAGTGAGAGTTAGAGATCATCACCATCCATTTCTTCTCTCATCTCTTTATCTCTCCCCTTAACCTCTCTATTTCTATCTTTACTTATGTCTCTCTCTCATTTTCTATTATTATCCTTCTTCTCCCACTCTCTCCCACTTACATTCTATCCCACCCTCCCACTTACATTCTATCCCACCCTCCCACTTACTTATTGTTATCCCTTCCCATTTCGTCCCTATATCTCTTTCTCACTCTTCTTAGCTCCCTCTCTAAAAGGGAGAGTGATATCGAGGGGGAGAGAACAGATGTAGAGTGGGGGTTAGAGAGAGGAATTTGGAAGGAGGGAGAGAGGGAGAGAGATAGATGGTTCATGAGAGAATAGGAGGAGAAAATGGAGAGAGTGTATGTGAAGAGAAAGTGAGTAAGGGAGGGAGAGAGAGATGGTGAGAGTGGAGTGATAGAGGGTGGAAAAGAAAGGGAGGCAGGCTTTCCCTCTCTCTCTATTGTTTTACCTCTCTCTCACTCTCTTCTCCCTCCCTATTTTATCTTCTCTCTACCTCTCTCTCTCCCTTGCTTCTCTCACTCCATTTATGCTCCCTATCTTGCCTCTCCATCTATCTCTCCCTTTCTTCTTTCGTACTTTCCCTTCATCTTTCTCTTTCTACTTTTCTCTCTAACAAATACTCTCCATACCACTCCATTTTTCTCTTTCTCTCTCCCTACTGCTCCTTCTCTCCATCCCTCATTCCTTCCCTCCCCCTTCCTCCCTCCCTCCCTCCCTCACTCCC
>NW_018232306.1:202699-235887 GCF_001263595.1 Phalaenopsis equestris | reverse complement strand
TAGAAAAAGGGATTTGAAAAGTCTAGTTTCTAGCCTGCCTTCAAACTTATCTTAGACTTAGACTACTCCTCCTCTGTCAGCTAGGAATTACCATATCAAAGGCGCTAGTTAGACTTATAGGACGGACTCAATTCAAAGCACATAAAATAAAAGGGCTTAGGCTTAGCGGGGGCACTCCCAAGCGAAGGCGCTAGGATGCAAAGAGAAAAAACTTTCTTTCACTGACTGTCAAGAAACTTGCAAAGCATTGAACCTTACACTACTGACAAGACTTCCAAAGAGACGAAGAGATTACGGGCTTATAGAAGGAAAGAATGGAAATCGCCAAGCAAGAGTCTTTACATCGCGATGTGTAGAATCTTTTGTTCAGACACGACTGAGTTATGATTGATCTGGTGACCACGGTTGACCTAGTAAAGCAAGCTCCAATTCATTGTTGAGATAAATAAATTAATAGACGCTACATTCATGAGAGAAGAACAATAACTGACGTGGTTAGCTAATATTGTGTCAGTTAAACAGAAAAATGGAAAAATTCATGTATGTGTCGACTTCAGGGACATTAACAAAGCATGTCCAAGGGATGAGTTCCCATTACCGATACCACAATTAATGGTGGACATCCCATCTGCACATGAGATTTTGTCCTTCATTGTTGGATCTTCAGGCTATAATCAGATTAGGATGACTCCAGAAGATGCAGTGCTTACAACCTTCAAAACGCCAATCGAGATCTTTTAAAACACAATGATGTTATTTGGGTTGAAGAATGATGGAGCAGCATACCAACAAGTTATGACAAAGATCTTTGAAGACCTCATCCACAATCAAGTGGAGTGCTACGTAGATGACTTGGTCATTAAGAGCAAGCATCGAGTTGATCAATTGTAATATTTGAGGATCGTGTTTGAACGATCACAACAATATAATCTCAAGATGAATTCCTTACACTGTGTCTTCACATTACCTCAGGGAATTTTCCAGAATTCATTGTCTGTCATCGGGGAAGCGAGATCAACCCTGATAAGATTAAAGCTATCTTGGAAATGCCTCCTCCGAAAACCTTGAAACAACTATGATCTTTCCAAGGTAAATTGACATACTGAGATGCTTTATTTCTAATCTCTCAGGAATGTGTCAGCCCTTCTTGGAATTAATTAAAAAGGATGTCAAATTCTTTTGGGAAGAGAAATGTCAGCAAGTCTTTGAGGACATCAAGAAATATTTAATGACACCTCTTGTTTTGGCAGCCCCTATCCCGGGAAAACTTTTGATAATTTATACCACGACCTTAAATGACTCTCTTGAAACCTTGCTAGCTCAGGTCAATCTTGAGGATAAGAAAATTGCACTCTACTATCTGAGTCGACGTGTAATACCAACGAAGGTAAAGTATTCTCCTATTGAGAAGCATTGTCTAGCTTTAATTTTCTCTACTCAAAAGCTCAGATATTACATGTTTTCTCATAAGATTACTCTTATTTCTAAAGTTAATCTGTTGTAATATTTGATGACCTGACAAACACTTTATGGACATTTAGCAAGGTGGTTGATGATTTAGATGTAATTTGATATAACTTTTGCACCCCTTCACGCTATCAAAGGACAATTTCTGGCTAATTTTCTTGCAACACACTCACTTTCAGCTGAATCCCCTCTCAACATTGATCTACCAGAGGAGCGGAGACTACAACTGGAACAGTCCAGTGTCAGACATTGAGAAATGTACTTTAATGGAGCTTTGTCAGCTAGAAGAGACAAATGATCAGGAACAGTTCTACTAAGCAAAGAAGGAATTTGGCTGATCTTCGTTACACCGAATCAGAGAATGTTGAGATTCTCGTATCACCTGACAGAGTCTTGTACAAACAATGAAGCCAAGTATGAAGCATTAATCAACAGATTGGAATTGACAATCTCGATTGACATAGCATAAATTGCCATCGATGGTGACTCACAACTCATCATTCAACAAGTCGCCGGATAGTACAAATATTTGAAGCTAAGATTGGTAGAATACCATCAGTAGATGATAAAGTTGGTGGAATAGATTCCCAGTGTGACACTGTATAGTATTCCTTGGGGAGATAACATCCATGTTGACGCTTTAGCCAAGCTTGCTAGGGAATTGAGATGTCCGCCAGAGGATTCCATTGATATTACAGTGCAAGGATGTCGAATTTTGTAAAAAATCAACCTAAAAAAATTACACAAATTCATTAAAGAAGAAGAGATAGTAGTTGCAATAGCAGACAATACATAAGACTGGCGCATACCATTGATAGAATATTTAAAAATAGAAAAATTACCAGAAGATAAGTCTGAAGCTTATCACATCGCAAGAAGAGTCATGTCGTATGCTTTGGTAGGTGATGTTCTATATAGATGGTCTTTGATCAGACATGGCTACGATGTATGAGTAGGGAAGAAGCACAAGAAGCAATGATAATGGATTGCATGGTGCATGGAGTGGTCTTGCACCAACCTCTGAATGTGCTACAACCAATCGTCGCCTTATGTCCACTCGAGTGTTGGGGCATGATCCGCCCCTAGTGTGTGCTATTTTTTTGTATGTTTTATTTCAATTTAAATCCTTCGTATAGTGCAAAAAACTTGACCCGTCTCAAAATTATGCAGTAATTTAGTTTTCAAAAATATGACCAATAACTTACTCAATTTATATTAAGTAGTTAATGTGCAAAATTGAAATGTTATATAAAATATATAAAATAGTTCACACACTAGTGGTTTTACGCAAGTGCACGTATCACTTTAAGTAATATAGGTCTTTCTTTAAAAACCTCAGTATTGATTCCATAGAGAAGCGCAGTAAGAAATCATTTAGGCCAATTCTAGTATACTACTATGAAGTCTTAATTTGGAAGATGGAAATTCTTATGATAATAACATAAATCACAATATTCAAACTATAAAAAATTAAAGTAAGGAAGACAAATTAAAATGGGTTTAATGAATGCTAATAGAAATGTAACTAAAAGAACTAAGTTTACTAAACTATTTACTAAACTTTAAAATTAAATTTACTAAGATACATAAAGTTTTGTGATGAAAAGTTCAAATTTAAGAAAGTCTCCTTCCACTTTACAATGAGTATATGGATTGTGAGAAATTAAAATCATTTAAAATATATAAAAAAATATATATATATAAGAAAGGAGCCTAGCTCCAATTCATTAATCCCTCTTCCAAGTGCTATAAAGAACATTGACTAATCCAGAGTTTGGTCCCTAATTTTGTGGTTAGGCTGGGAGAATGCCGACTGCCACTCCAGAGCTCCCACTACTCCCTCAACTGAGGGCTAACAATCTCGCATCAGTTTCCAATTAGCTGGACCAAATTTGGGATTTTAATATCACCTTAAAATCTCTAATTTTGCATCCAACAAAGTATATTTCCCCATTTATTTGCACTCAATTCCATGCATAATATACTCTCCCATAAAATCAAATGTGATTCTCCCTATGTTGTAGAAATCATAGCCCTTTTGGAACATATGTTTCTCTACACATTTTAACATTTCAATTGATTAGATCGAAAAGTAAATGAAGATCGGAGTTCAAATCATCATAAATCATCATCATAAATTATTGACATTTAAAATCATATAAAATAAAATCAATTCTTCACAAAACCATATCTCAAAGTAGGGAGAATGATAAAGAAGACTACTCAAAATTCATGAGAAGGATACGACAAAACACAAATTTCATATATAAAAATGAGTTTATAAAATAAAGAAAGAAAAGAACACAACTTATCTCATAATCCTTCTCAATAAAATCCCTAGAAGTTCTCTTCAAGCACTTTCCCTCTTTACAAGTACTCTTAATTCTCTCCTAGAAATGTAATGAAAAGAAATCTGTCACCTTCCATCTCCTCTTACAATCCTTGAAGAAAATCCTTAAGCCCTTCCTCTCACTTTCACGCTACACACACAGACACAGACACACACACACACACACACACACAAAACTCAGGCCCACATAACTCCTCTTCAAGCCATAGATTTCCCTCTCTTTTATAAAAGGTTGCCTCCCTCCAAAAAGAGTTAAAAATTCCTTCCAAAATTCTATCCAAAAATTCTATCCAAAAGTCAACTAAAAGTCAACTCTTTTTAATTTAAATTACATGTCCATTGATCCAAGAGGCATATCCCTTCATAAAATAATCTTCTAAAGTGTTTAGATGCATTGAATCACTCCAAGGGGTGTTTAAAGCAAGTGTCCCTTTGAAAATTCACGAAAAAATTTATCTTGAACTGCCTTAATCATCGAAAAGTCGTCTTCGGTGCATCTGGTGCCAAATCAACGCCTCATGTGCCAGTTCTTTGGATTTTGGTGTATCATGCACCGGTTTAGCGCATCATGCGCCACCCTGCAACAGCTCTACTGTTTTGCTCCATTTGGCTCCAATTGAGCTCCGGTTCGCCCCATTTCAGTTGATTTTCGCTCCTAACATATATACCTAAGAAATAAGCATGGAAACAAAATTTCTTTAAAGTAAAATTTCATTCAAAAACATGTGAGAAATGTAAAGTAGATTAAACATAGAAAGGCATATCGAAATATGCCAAGTCAGAATTTTCTTTCTTGCTCGTTTTTACTCCAAATTGCAACATTTTTGCTTCATTTTCTTCAATATTCCATTTCTTGTACATAAAACCAAAAATATGTAAAATACCTTTTTTTAAAGTGTAATATCATTAAAAATCATTAAAATTAAGCATAAAATATATATCAAAAAGTAAGTAATTTTTAGGCGTGTCAACTCCTTTTAGGGTAATTTTTAGGCGTGTCAACTCCCCCAAACTTAAATGTTACTTGTCCTCAAGTAACCCTTTTATTACATAAAAATATGACTTAGGATAGAGATTAACTTATAAATTTCTAGACTTTAGTTTCATAAATAAAATAGTAAAATTTAAGAAAAAACTTTAATAACTTAGATTCAGACACTATGTCTAAGAGTACTTATTAATCAAATTTAAGATTTTTGAATCTCTATTCATTTTAAGAAGAATTGCAATTTATTGTATCAAGGATATCATTGCAATTTATTGTATCAAGGATACTTAGAACATTCATATGAAAAAGAAATTCATTGAAACTTTACTAGTAATGCTACTAATACTCCAATACAAGTTTAGAAAATATAATAAAGTCTTTAAGTTAATTCAAGTGAATCCAATTTTTTATTAGACATCTCCTCAAGCTTCTCCTCACTCATTTTTTTTTCTTCTCTTTTTTTCTCTTTCTTTTTTCTCTTAGGATCTTTTCAATCCTTTCTTTCCTTATTTTTTTTCTTTTTCAAGTGAGGATTATTGTTTTCAAGGGAGGATTATTGTATCTGGATAGCCTTTAATAATTTTGAACTTCCTTATCCTCTTCTTAAAGTAAAAAATCCTTACCTTTCTTCACTTTATAAATTCATATTAGTTTATGTTTTTTCATAAAGTCTCATTCTTTTCTTCTTACATTCTTCTTACATGAAACTCCTCTTCTTACATGAAACTCCAAAATTCTTAACACTTGAAAAATACAATTTCCTTTACTTTAAAAAGAAAAAAACATGGTCTTATCTTATCATTTCATACCAAATATCTTTAACTTTAGAATTGAGCTTTATCATTAAAAACTTTTACCTAAATTTACCATAATATATACAAACATAAATATAGTCAGTTAAAGTTAAACTCTAATATCCAAGCTCATGTTAAATTAATTTTAAAAATATAGTTATTTGAAGACAAATAAAATTTAATTTACTTATTTTTAAAAGAAATTTTCATTGCCCCAAACTTGCATTTTTAAATATTTTACATTTAACTCCATAAAATGTAGAAGGAAGAAAAAGTAAAAGTTGAATCTACTAACTACTACAACATCCTATCAAATTCATATATGTGCATAATCAGGAAAGAATGACTGCAGGAGAAAATAAATCTAGCATAAAACATGTTTATAATAATATTAAACTATAAAGAAGTATACTAACTTTAAAATTTATTTTTCTCCCTACCCCCTAACTTGATTTTAAACATGTATAACATTCAATACAAAAAATTTAAGCAGGAATAAAAACAATTCAGAAATTCTATCTATCACAAACATTTACAAGTATTCATCAGGACAGAACAATATGCAATAGAACGTAAGTCTAAACTAAAATATGCTTAATAAAATAGAAAGAAAGATCTAATAAGCAGAACAGGTATCGGCTTAGGAATATATATATTTATGTGTTCTTAAAATCCTTATATTATTGTAACAAAAACATAAACACGCATGATAAATGAGGTCAATTCTTCCTTTAACTCATTGCATCTCACTAATTTACTTGCAATTTCTAACGGAATCACTACACAGATATATTGGGTACTTATAAATGATTTTATAGATTCTAATCCCTAAGATAAGATTATTCCTGATATATTAGGTCATGAATATCAACCTCAGGTGTCACCATATCTCATTAATTAAGCACCTCTAATAGTTATAAGGATAGTGTAAAATCATCCATATGTTACCCATCAAATAGGTTAGCTACTCCTATCAAATGAAAACAAAGTCAGAGAAAAGAAGTAACAAAATTGAGATGAAACTGTCAGTGTTAAAATTGATAATGTCTCTTGTAAAACTCAAGTCCGGGTGAGACCCGAGTTGTTGTGGACTTGTCAATCCGATTACTACAAGAGAACATAGAAGTCTAACCATAATAAGATGTTAAGGAATCACTTCCCTCATGAAACACAAAAAACAAATCAAACCAAAATCAGTCCAAACATCTACCAATCATCAATCAATCTAATCAATCCATACTAAAGCAAACACAATACAACACTAACAATCATGACTCTCAAGAACATTAAATCAAACCACAGTGATAATTAGGGGTTGCCTCCCACAAAGCGCTTTATTTAACGTCATCGGCTCGATAAATGATTCCACCTGTATCAAATTCCATTTAAGTAATCCTTGATCAATCACCCAATCTTTTTCAAATCCTTAGATTCCTACAAAGTGCTCGAATTTAAATTTTTTATTCAGCCTTCCTTCTCATATTGATTCATATCCTCAGATTGATTTCCTTTTCAGATTGATTTATATCCTTGTTTCTCATATTTCTTTCTAGATCCAATATTCTTCTAGTGATTTTCTAAATTTTCATATTAATAACATTCTTAAATTTTATAAGAATTGTATCTTTATAAGATACTTCATGATCTCCCAAATTTTGGATCAGATTCTCTCTAGATAATTCAAATTCTAGATCAAATTCTTCAAGGTTACTCTTTTGTTTCAAGTTATCTTCTAATTTTTCTCATTTGTACTGAGTAAATGGTAGAGGTAGTCTTTCTATATTTATCTTAGTTGAGGAAATATGTTTTTTTAATTCCTTATGAATTTCTTCCATTGGTCTTTCAATCTCCTTATCCTCATCTCTCAACTCAAAGTTCTTTTGAAACATATCCTCAAATTCTCTTCTAAATATTTGTTCGATAATTTTAAGTTGCTCATCATTCATCTCCTTAAGGTTTATCTCAAGGTTACTAGGTAAAATCTCTGGGGGTTAAATTCTAATTGCATTAATAATCTGCCCCAGTTAGTTTTCTATATTTCTTATTGTAATCTCTTGATTTTCCAGCTCACTCTCAATTTGAATAACAACCTCTTCTACTAAATCCTTCTCATTATTCTGGGGATTGAAGTCAAAATTATTAGGAAAAGAAATAGGTAAAGAAAGTACATCATTATATTAGCCATGATTATTCCAACTACATGTTCGGTTACATTGATTATCTTCCCAAAATTGGTCTTCTACTTTAAAATTATTATTCTTGTTAAAATTTAAATGATTTTCCGAACTTGGATTGTATTAATCGGAATAAGAATTATGTATCTCATGGCCAGTTTTAATCCGTTGTCCAAATGATATTTCCTCAATAATTGGGGTTCCTTGAGGATATATTTCTATGTATTGATCCAACTTCCTCTCAATATCTGCAACCTGAGAAATTAAAATTGTAAGGATATCTTCTTGAAAATTTGTCTCTCTTTTGGGATTTACTCTTTCAAAGCTACTGATATTATCTAAATAATCATTATATCGTTGATCCGCCATTTCTACATTAAATTCATTGAGTCTTTTGAAATCTCTCCCAAAAGTTCTCTCCAAATCTGACTGGTAAAATTCAAGGTCTGCAGCACCTGAACTACACATACAAATCTAAAGACTTAACTAATATGATAGATAACAAAAATATTTTTGGTATTTTAGATTTTCGTTAAAATAAACATACAATAAGTAAACACACTATATAATAATACTATAAATTCCAAATCTAAGTCTTACACTAAGTCTTACAAGTTTATCTAAGTCTTACAAGTTTAACTAAAATTCTCCTAAACTTCTTATCGAAGCTTCCCCGACAACGATGCCAAAAATTTGACACACCCCTAATGTGTGTTATTTTTTTGAGTGTTTTATGTCAATTTAAATCCCCGGTACAGTGCCAAAAACTTGAACCGTCCAAAAATTACGCAGTAATTTACTTTTCAAAAATATGACCAATAACTTAACCCAATTTATAACTTAACCCAATTTATATAAACCCAATTTATATAAAGTAGTTAATGTGCAAAATTGAAATGTTATATAAAATATATAAAATAGTTCATACACTAGTATCGATCCCACAAAGATGCGCAGTAAGAAATCCTTTAGGCTAATTCTAGTCTACTACTATGAAGTCTTAATATGCAAGATGGAAATTCTTATGCTAATAACATAAATCACAATATTCAAACTATAAAAATTAAAGTAAGAAGACAATTTAAAATGGGTTTAATGAATGCTAATAGAAATATAACTAAAAGAACTAAGTTTACTAAACTATTTACTACACTTTAAAATTAAATTTACTAAGACTAAACAAAGTTTTGTGACAAAAAGTTCAAATTTAAGAAAGCTTCCTTCCCCTTCAAAATGAGTATATGGATTGTGAAGAAATTAAAATCATTTAAACATATATAAAAATTGTTTTGTACTAAATAGGAAAAATCCTATTCCTCACCCTCTTACAAGTGCCATAAAGAACATTGACTAATCCAGAGTTTAGTCCCTAATTTCATGGTTATGCTAGAGGGATACCGGCTGCCAGTCTAGAGCTCCCACTACTCCCTCACTTGAGGGGTAACAATCTTGCATCAGTTTCCAATCAACTAGACCAAATTACGCATTTTAATCTGTCACCTTAAAATCTCTAATTCTACATCCAATAAACTATATTTCCCTATTTATTTGCACTCAATTTCATGGATGACATACTCTCTGATGAAATCAAATGTGAGTCTCCCCATGTTGTAGAAATCATAGCCCATTAAGAACATATTTTTCTCAACACATTTTAACATTTCAATTGAATAGATTTAAAAGTAAATTAAGATCGGAGTTCGAATCATCACTAATTATTGACATTTAAAACTGTGTAAAACAAAATCAATTCTTCATAAAACCATATCTCAAAGTGGGGAGAAGGATAAAGAAGATTACTCAGAATTCATAAGAAGGATACGACAAAACTCGAATTTCATATATGAAAACAAGTTTACAAAATAAAGAAAGAAAAGAACACAACTTATCCACAATCCTTCCCAAGAAAATCCCTAGAAGTTCTCTTCAAGAACTTTCCCTCTTTACAAGTACTCTCAATTTTTTCCTAGAAATGTAATGAAGAACAAATCTGTCACCTTCCCTATTCTCTTACAATCCTTGATGAAAATCTCCAAGCCCTTCCTCTTACTCTCATGCCACACACACACACACACACAAAACTCACGCCCACACAACTCCTCTTCAAGCCATAAACTTCAATCTCTTTTATAAAAAGTTTCCTCCCTCCAAAAAGAATTCAAAATTCCTTAAAAAATTCTATCCAAAAGTCAAATCTTTTGAATTCAAATTACATGTCCATTGATCCAAGAGACATATCCCTTTATAAAGGATCCTTCCAAAGTGTCTAGATGCATTGAATCACTCCAAGGGGTGTTTAGAACAAGTGTCCCTTTGAAAATTTGTGCAAAAACTTATCTTGAACCACCCTAATCTACAAAAAGCCGTTTCTGATGCATCTAGTGCCAAATCGGCACATCATGCGCTAGTTCTCTAAATTTTGGCGCATCATGCGCTAGTTTGGCGCATAATGTGCCACCTTGCAACCACTCCACTGTTTTGCTCTGTTTCGCTCATAACAGATATACCTACAAAATAAGCATGAAAATAACCTTTATTTAAAGTGTAATTTCATTCAAAAACATTTGAGAAATGTAAAGAAGATTAAGCATAGACAGACATCAAAATGTGCAAAGTCAGAATTTTTTTTCTTGCTCGTTTTTATTCCAAATTGCACCATTTTTTGCTTCATTTTTTTGCTTCATTTTCTCTCACCATTTTTTGCTTCATTTTCTCTAAAATTCCATTTCTTGTACCTGAAACAAAAAATATGCAAAATACCTTCCTTTAAAGTGTAATATTTTTAAAAATCATTAAAATTGAGCATAAAATATATATGAAAAAGTAGGTAAGTTTTAGGCGTCTTAGGGCACAAAATAGTGGGACCGATAGACCCTTCATCTTCTAAAGGACTCAGATTTATTCTCACAGCTATATATTTTCTACCACGGCATTCCACGCAAAGTAATTTTAGACAATGGGTCATCTATCAAGAGCACAAAGATCAACAATTTTGTTAAGCGGCAAGTGATAGATTAGAGTTACACTGTCGTTTATTATCCCAAATTGAACGGCCTAGCTGAAGCCTTCAATAAGACACTCATTCAAATTTTGAAGAAAAAATTGGATGAAAATAAGAAGAGATGGCACGAGAAGTTTTTAGAAGTTTTATGGGTCTATCGGACGACCTTTAGGATGCCTACTCAATGTCCGTCATATTCGCTCGTGTACGGGTATGAAGTTGTACTCCCGTTGGAAGTTCATATACTGTCTCTCAGAGTAGTCGTCACCAACCAGATTATAGTTGAAGACAACGCCAAGCTCAGACTTGAAGAGTTAGAAGGCCTCAAAGGACAATGGTTAGAAGAGCATCTGAATCTGGAACTCCACCAACCATAGATGAAAGGAGCTCACGATAAATTGGTCTACCCAAGGACATTCAATGTCGGTGAACTCATGCTCATCCTCAGGAGGCCTATCTTTGCACACCATAGGATAGGCGTAAATTTTGAACTGACTTGGGAGGGACCATTTGTCGTGGAGAATGTCTTTTCAGAAGCATCTTACTAGTTGATGGATTTTCAAGGTGAGGGGTTCATGCTACCGGTCAACGGGAATTATTTGAAGGAATACTATACAACCTGATGTTCTACGACATGAATTTTTGAAAGTGATACCCATTCTGAGGATGGCTATTTGGCCAGCATCTGTGACTGTGTTCAAAATTGTAATAAGATCAATTTTAAAAAAATAAAATTTGAATTTTCACTTTTAAGCTCTCCCTTAATTTTGAATTTCACTAAATTAAATTTAATAAAATGTTCTTACACATAAAATTTTAAAATTTGCTGAAAGTCTAATAATTAAATTAAAATTCAAAATTGAAAGGTTAGTCGATGAAAATTTAATTTGAAAAGATACCGTGATAAAAAAAATGATGATAAGGGCAATAATAAAAGAAAACGATAAAAATAATAAATCAGTTTGTCCCGACTTTGAGGTTCCACACTTTGCACTTTTGTAGCACAAATTCTATTGTTTACATGAATCTTTTCACAATTCCCACAGAGTTTCATGCTCTTCACAAAATTTGACGGATCTTTATACATTATCATCAATCTTCACATTTCTCATATTCACAAGTTTAGCACCACAAATTCTCTAAACACTTCGCACGATGTTCTCGAATTAGTACCTGAATTTTGATTTCCTTCTAGTAACTCCTGGGCTGGATGTGAGTCTTTGAGCTTTCCTTCCCAATGTAGCCCGTCACCTCTTAGACTGGATGTTTGAGCTTTCCTTCCTAATGTGACACCCTTTTTGAGATCGTCGTGAGACCCCCATTAATGGTACGAGGCTTCTGATTCTCATCCTGGGGCTGGTGCCTACATTTTAGTTCCTATTCTCAGGGTCAATACCTAAATTCTGATTCCCTTCTGCTTCCTCTTGGGTTGGATGTGAGTCCCTGAGCTTTCCTTCTCAAAGTAACTCGTCACCTCTAAGGCTGGATGTGAGTCCTTGAGCTTTCCTTCCTAATATGACATCCTCTTTGAGATCAGTGTGATACCCCCTTGAATGGTATGAGGCTTTCAATTCTCATCCTAGGGCTGGTACCTAAATTCTAGTTCTCATTCTGGGATCAGTACCTAAATTCTGATTCCTTTCTGTCATCTCTTAGGTTGGATGTGAGTCCTTGAGCTTTCCTTCTTAATGTGACATCCTCTTCAATATTTGTGCGAGACCCCCTTAAATGGTATGAGGCTTCTGATTCTCATCCTAGAGTTGGTTCCTAAATTCTTGTTCATATTCTAGGATCAATGCCTAAATTCTAATTCCCTTCCACCACCTCTTAGATTGGATGTGAGTCCTTGAGCATTCCTTCCTAATGTGACAACCTCATCGAGATCGGTATGGGACCCCCTTAAAAGGTAAGATGCTTTTGATTCTCATCTTCAAGCTGGTACCCAAATTCGGGTTCCTATTCTAGGATCAGTACCTAAATTCTGATTCCTTTCTGTCACCTCTTAGGTTGGATGTGCCTTGAGCTTTCCATGAAATCTTTAGCAGGTGTTGACCTCATATTTGGTTGAGGTTTAGTTTTTCCTCTTTAGTAAGCCTAGAGCCTAGTCATAGGACTTTTCTGTTGACTATTCCTAGAAAACTATAAATGGAACCCTCGCCATTAGAAACTCTAAACTCTTTTGTGCTCAAATTGAAGTTCCATATAATGGTCCTAAGCTCTAGCACTTAGTATGTGGGGTCACTATGAGGGAGCTCAAGGAGAGTCCCCATAGGATTAGTTGACCTTAGGGTTGATTCTGGGTGTTGTTCTAGAGCTAGTTCACCTACTTACACTCACTATCACTTAGATCCACTTATAACTCTAAACCCAAAATTGTTGACTGATCCCTTGATCTTTTGGGAGACTCATGTAGTTGGTCCCCTAGACCCACTAGCCCTATGCTAGGGTTTAGCTAAGACCAGTACATCGAGGACCCAAATAGGTATTTCATTGGTCCATAGCTCGTATATGGCGGTTGACACCCCAATTCTACCAAAAAAAATCTAACTTAGCCTTTTGCCCCCAAATTCATCCAAATTACACAAATGTCCTTGAAACCCTAAATTTGGCCAAAATTCTCAAATTCACCCAAACTACCCAAATTTGTTCAGAAATCATTTAAAACCATCTCAAAATACTCAAATTTCCCAAAATTACCAAAATTACCAAAATACCCTCAAAATTGCCAAAATTACCAAAATACCCTTGGCACCCCAAACTTTCCCGAAACCTCCAAAATCACTTTAAAAGTCTCCAAATCCAAATTGGACCCTTTAATTGAACCCAATTTGATCATTTTGACCAAAAAACCCAAATTTCCTTTAAAGGCTCAATTTCTCCAAATTCATCCCAAATGTCCATCAATTTGGCCCGAATTCCCCTCAATTTCAATTCTAAAATCAAATTCATCTTTCATATGATCAATCCAAATTAAATCTAAGCCTAATTGACCCATGCCAATTTTGATCCAAGTCAAACCCCCAATTTTAACCATATGACTTAACCCCACCAAATTAAACCCCATAACCTACTCAATTTGCCCCAATTTGAATCCTAAACTCTTCATAAAAATCCTACACATCAAATTGGACCTTCAATTAGCCTTGTTCAAGCTACAATTTCACTCAATTTCAACCCACATTCAAAATCCCCAAATTTGCCCCATATTGGCTATGCCCCCAAAATCCACCAAATTGAATACCCAAACCCGAAAATTGGCACCCAATTGATGTTGAAAACTCTTTATGACATTCCTATATGAAATTCCTATAGACCATTTTCAGCCATCAATTTTGACTTAGACCAACCTTTGCCCAACCTAAATTCAAGTCTAACCAAACACCCCAAATGTCTAAAATCCCTCTAATTGAACCTCCAATCAATTCAAAGTTACTTCAAACCATTTCAAAACATCTTGTGACAATCATCTACACTAAGTTGATCAATAAATTAAGCTCAATGTCATGATTAGCCTAACCCAAACCCAACTTCTAACCTTTTTGACCCAAATTGAACCCATGCACCAAAATTGACTTAGTCATGCCTAAGTCACCAAATTGATGACACCACACCCACCAAGTACACCTTATGGACCACACTAGACCCACCTAAACTAGCCAAGGTGAGCTATGGAACAATGGTCGCTTGATTTAAGGGATTTCACCTCATATTTGGCCTAAACTTGAAATATCTTTGCCATCATGCCATACCATTAGGGGTTAAACATCATTAAGCATCCTCTGGCCTCCCTGCTCTAACCAGCCACCACCTCAACCACCGGAAACAACCAGCCCAACGGACCCCCAAATGGCCAAAACCCAAAATTAAACCTCCCTGACTTGGCTCACTCCCATTGATCATTAGAGCCTTTCTTCTCTCCACCTCAGTGAACAGAGGAGAATAATGTGGACTAAAAATAAAAATTATTTTTTTATTCCTTGATTTTTAATGAACTAAATACCCTCTGGTGTATTTTAATTCATTATGATCAAACATTGCTCACCATGGCTTGAAATTTTGAGGGTTTAATCCTCATGATAGAGGTTATGTCATCTGATTTTTCCAAGGTCAGAATATCATATAGATCAGAAACATTACTCACCATGACTATTTTGGCTATTTTAATCATATAGATCAAAATATCATTTGGAAAATTATGAGAATAATGTAAGTAGGTTTTCTGTGGTCAAAGAAGTCTAGGAAAAATATCATGATGTCTTGAATTATCTTGTAAATTTCTATAATTAATAAAATGTGAATATTTTGTGTTAATTTATGTAAATTATATACTTATAAAAAATTGACAAAATCAATCCCACATTGTTCATAAAAAAATATTTTTATCCACTATAAAATTTGAAAATTATTTGATTAAGTTCAAGTATTAAAGTTGATTTTCTAAGAAACCTTGTAGATTTTCTAAAAAGTAATTATAATAAATTAAATACACTTGGAGTACAAAAGACAAAAGTAATTATAATAAATTAAATACACTTGGAAAAATTATGAAAAAAGGTTTTCTGAGTTTATTGTGATCAGAGGAACTTGGGAAAAATAAAAATTACTTTTTAGAAAATACTTAATTTTTTAGTTTTATTTTGAATTTTAAAATAATTAAAAATAATTAAAAATCCCAAAAATATCAAAATATTTCAAAATGTGCCTAATTGCTCTCTGATCACTTGGGACTAATTAAAATATTTTTCCTAATTTTTCTTAAGTTGAAAATAAATTTTAAGGGCTTAAAAGTGGACCTTCCTTTTTTTCCTATTAAAATAATCATAATAATTTAATTCAAAAATTATGAAATTTCGGCTAAGTATTTCTCTGACCTAGGGAAACCTCTAATAATTTTTCCCATAAATAAAAAAACTTTTGTTCAATTTCTAAAAATCCTATTTTCTGAATTTAAATAATTATTTAAATTAAATTAAATTTTGAGAAGTCTGCATATTCTCCTCTAATGTAGTAATTGCCTCATGAATATGACACTCTAAACTTTCAAAGTCATTTGAGTTGTGTTTAATGAGTTATGAGGTGAAGTGCCTCAAGGGCAAACTGGTAATTTTAAACTTTAGTGTTTTAATCAAAATTTAAAATTAACCAAGGGAAAATGGGTAATTTTGATCTTAATAAACATGTTTGGATGATTGAAATACAGTGGGATTAAATGGTAGAAACTCACTCACCACCACCTTTTCCCAACATCAACAAAATTATAATTCCCCAAATCTTCATGGCTTGGAAGTCAATTAAGATCAAATGATTCTTAAGTGATGGGTTTAAGACAGAAAAGATGATAATTTACTTTCCTTAAGCCCAAAGTTGAGAATGAAGTGATCATTCAATAAGGATTTATGCCACTTAAAACAAAATTTTGATGCTCAGCATTTCACCTATCATGATTGTTAAAGGCTTAGTAGCGACCTAGGCTCAATATCTACACTTAATCGACCATATTTAGAAAAAAACATGATTGGAAATTAACATCTTTAAACACCACAAGCCTGACCTTAATTGCAGGCACTATAATCTTTAAATGACCTAGACTTGCCTTAGGGGCACCCACTCACTTAATCTTTAAATGAAGCATCAATTGATTAATTATGTATCTGATCTCGAATTTTTATATGTAAGGATTTATGAAGTTGACACCACTACAGCACCAAAAACTTGATCCTTATATGAAAAGTAAGTTGTGTAAAATATATATAATTATAGGCAATTAATAATGGGATTCTATGCAAGTATAAGTATCATTATCAAGTAATAATGAACTTTCTATTTAAGTCCCAAATATCGATCCCACGGGGAAGGTGTAAGTTAGCAATGATAAATTTTAATAGTAAATTTATAAAAAATCAAATGAAATCACTGTCAGTAATTTCGAATTTTGAGATTTAACCAAACAAAATTACTTAACTATTAGAAAAAATGAAAATGCAACTTTTAAATATTAAATACTAATCTAAGAACTATGTTTAGGTAATGAAGATTTCTTATGTGAAAAACCATCCTTCCCACTACAATGAAATTCTGGTGAAATGAGATGAGATAAATGTTTTTAATATGTATTGTGCCAAATAGGAGCAATTTTAATTTTCTACCAAGATACAGTGCATAGAAAATCATTGGCTAATCTTAGATTTAGTCCCTAAATCTGTGATTATGCTAGGAGGATACCGACTCCCACTCTAGAGCTCCCACTTCCCTTCACCTAAAGGCTAACTCTCGCTTTAGTTTTTAACACTAAGACAAAATTGGAGATTTTAGTCTGTCACCCTAGAGATTCTCCAATTTTACACCCAACAAAGAATATTTCCGTATTTATTTGCACTTAAATTCATGAACAAATTTCTCCTTCATGAAATCAAATGTGATCCTCACTCTGTTATAGAACTCATACTCCATTTCCCGGATCATATATTTCACAACATATTTTAACAAATCAATTGGATAAATTGATAAGTAAATTAAGTTTGGAGTTGAAAAATCACACAATTTATTTTATATTTTAATTATGGCACACTTATATTATCTCTTCATGTCACTATATCTCAGAGTAGGGGGAAAGATAGAGGGAACTACCAGACTTCATGAGAAAGATACGACAAAACACAAATTTTATATACAAAATAAAGTTCATACAACACTAAATAAACAAACAAACTTATCTGGAACTCTTTCTCAAAGCAAATCCTTTATAGCCTTTCCTTAAAAATGCAGAAAGAAGAATTCTCTCACTTTTCTCCTTCTCCAACACTCTTACAGAAAGTTTCACACTAAATCTGACCACAAAAACTCTAAACTATGAAAGCAAAATCACTAATTGACTCCAATATGTTAGTGAAATGGAATGATGTGGAACGAAAAATGAACGTAGAGGAGTGAAAAATGTATAGGAGCACATTTTCTGATGAAATTTGACGCCAAATAGAGCCCAAAGTCAGTTCTCCAAGAGGTGCTCTAAAAACTCTTCAAAAATTCGTCCAAATACATCGAACCTTCTACAAACGGGGTTTGCACCGCCTTTGGCACTGTCGGTGCTGGTCTGGCGCCGTCGGCGCTGAGTAAAAATCTCCAGCATTAAATTGTTCTGCACCGTCAGCGCTGACCTCAGTGCTGCTGGCCCTGAGCATTTCTTCAAAAACTTAAATTTTGACTCTAAATTTCATCCTTTTTGCTTTATTTTTGCTTTAAGCCCTAAAAATCAATAACCTGCAAGAAAACATCAAAATACCTTCCATTAAAGTGCAATACTACCAAAAATAGGTATAAAATATGGGTCTAAAAAGGCATATATTTTTGGTATATCAAAATCCCCCAAACTTCCCAAACTTACATGTTACTTACATGTTACTTGTGCTCAAGTAACTTCTCTACTATATAAAAAATATGACTTATGGTAAAGAATTTAACTTTTAGACTTCCATATTTTAGTTTTCTAAATATAATAGTTTTAACTTAAGAAACATTCAAAACAACTCCGGTTAATACTAAAGGTGTAAGGATATTCAGTAATTAAGTCTAAGGTTTCTGATCCTCTATTTCATTCAAGAAAAATTGCAATTTGTTATATTAAAGTCACTTAGGAAATTCATATGAAAAAGAACTTCTTAAAAATTTATTAATAATTAAGTTAACATTTTAAGTTAACATTTAAATAAAAAGTTTAGAAAATGTTTCTAAGTTAGTTTTCTAAATATAATAGTTTTAACTTAAGAAACATTCAAAACAACTCCGGTTAATACTAAAGGTGTAAGGATATTCAGTAATTAAGTCTAAGGTTTCTGATCCTCTATTTCATTCAAGAAAAATTGCAATTTGTTATATTAAAGTCACTTAGGAAATTCATATGAAAAAGAACTTCTTAAAAATTTATTAATAATTAAGTTAACATTTAAATAAAAAGTTTAGAAAATGTTTCTAAGTTTTTTTCCTTAAGTTGATTTAAGTGAAGCCAATTTTTAATTAGGCATCTCCTCAAGCTTCTCCTCACATCTTTTCTTTTTTTTTCTTTTGTTTTCTTTTTTTTTCTTTTTTTTTTCTTTTTTTTTTCTTTTTTTTCTGAGGATTACTATATCTGGATAGCTTTTAATGATTTTAAATTTCACTATCCTCTTCTTAAAGTTAAAAACTTTTTACATTTCTTCATTTAACAAATTTATATTAACTAAAAGATTTCATAAAGTTTAATTCTTTTCTTTTTACATGAACCTCTTTAAGATTTTTAATACTTCAAAAATACAAATTTCTTTTACTAACAATAGAAAAAACATAGTATTATTCTCTTTTACCAAATATCTTAGCCCCTAGAATTAACTTTTATTATTGAAAACTTAAATTTACTATATTTTTAGAAACATGAATATAGTTATCCAAAGTTAACTCCTAATACCAAAGGTCATGTTAAATTTAAAATTTTGAAAATATAGTTAAGTGAGGACCAATAAAATTAAGTTCTTTTCTAAAAATGATATTTCTTCTCCCTGCCAAAACTTAAATTTTTAAAAAGATTTTTACATGAAAAACTTTAAAAATGAAGGGTAAAAGAAAGCATTAAATACATAAAAAAAAATTCATACCTGTTGGAGATTCTGATTTTTTAACATAAATTTTGAAATGCTGCAGGTACTAATATGAAAACTACAAGCCTAAAAACATTAAATTGCACATAATACATATAAAATTTGTTGAGAAAGAGCTAATC
Organism: Phalaenopsis equestris; assembly: GCF_001263595.1. Taxonomy (NCBI): domain Eukaryota; kingdom Viridiplantae; phylum Streptophyta; class Magnoliopsida; order Asparagales; family Orchidaceae; genus Phalaenopsis; species Phalaenopsis equestris. The sequence continues at coordinate 216,364 of NW_018232306.1, read as the reverse complement.
ACAATACATAACAAAGTGTTGAAAATAACAACCGAACTAAACTAAATTCTAAAAATGAAAACAGTTTTTCACATTACAATTTCACATAACATAATAACAGAGTCTCAACAACAACATAACACAAATAATACAATCATACAGTACAAACACACACACACAAACAAACAAAAAGATCACCAGTAATCATCTTCCTCATCATCAACATCTAACTTCTGTTGCTGATATGGAGTATAAGTAGGGTGAATGGGGAACTGAGCTGTATGGTCACCCCTCAAGTATCTCACAAAAACATCATCATAAGCAGCATCATACTCAAATCTATGATGAATCAGATCATCAGTGTGAGCATTTCTGGCCTCTATATTTTGCATCTTATGATTTATTCTCAAAATATCTCCCTGTTGAATCATCATCTGGTCCAACAACTCTGTATTGCTGGGGTCACTTGAAGTAGGCTCACTAGGGGTTCTAGTATTAGAAGGAATATCCCTGGCCTATCTTCCAGATCTTCAATCAACATGGGACTCATAAGTCTTGATGTTGGCAAGCCCAATAAGTCTCTAAGGCTCAATCCTCTCCTCATTAGGTTTGAAATCAACTCCTGCATGCTCACAAAGTGTGTAAATCAGTGCAGGGTGCGCCAATCCAACAGTGGTCTCTCCCAGAGAAATAGATCGAGTGTTCTACATTTATATCCATCACTTGCTGAATACAATAGTTCAGGATGGCTCTATCCTTGGTCACTTCACTATGATGATTCATTGGAATCATCCTCCCATAAATAAAATAGTGTCAGGCTTTAGATACTACATTTAAGATAGAGCGTATCTTCGGAACACAGTGAATTGGGCTTACCCAAACACTATCTGAAATAGGATATATAATTCCAGCATCTAACCATTTTAAAATCTCTTTTTAACAACTTCTTTCATTATCGGGTTTAATCTTCTCTGAGGATCAGCTTTAGGTTCATATTGTTCATCTAATAAAATTCTATGCATACAAATTGAAGGACTAATTCCTTTAATATCTTCTAAAGTCTATCCAAAAGCCTTTTATACTTTTTCAACATTTCTATTAACTTTTCTTTCTGAATTTCAGTTAACTCGAAAGATATAATAATAGGCAATGTAGATGATTCTCCTAAAAATACATACTTTAAATGGGCACGTAATATTTTTAATTCAAGTTTAGGTGGTTTAATACTTGAAGGAATAAGATTTCTACTTTCATTTTCCAAGAAGTCTAACGTTTCAAATTTTCCCTAAATATAATCCAAATCTTCCTCTTTAACTTCATCTTCATTTTAAAAATTTTCTCCTTAAATTTATCTTTGAATTCTTTCTTAAACTGTTCATTACTAAAATACTCAGCTACTTCCATCCTAAAACATTCATTATCTTTTTCTATTGCATGATATTTCAAAACTTTTGCTATATTAAATTTGACTTCTTGATTATTAACTCTCATTATTAATTCTCCTTTTTGTACACCTATTACAGCTCTTCCTGTTGCAAGAATTGGTCTCCCTAAAATAATAGGAATCTTTTTATCTTCCTCCATATCCAATACTATAAAGTCTACAGGGAAAATAAATTTATCCACTTTGACTAGTACATCCTGTATAACTCCTTTTAGATAAGTTATTGATTGGTCAGCTAACTGAAGAGTTATAGTAGTAGGGGAAATTTTTCTTAAATCTAAACTTTTAAAGATCGATAAGGGCATTAGATTGATACTCGCTCCTAAATCACTTAAAGCCTTTCCATAAAACTTTTCACCAATTGCACAAGGTATAGTAAAGCTACCAGGATCTTTTAATTTTTCAGGAGCTTTTTCTAGATAATAGCACTACACTCTTCACTAAGTGCAATGGTCTCATGATCTATAAACTTCCTTCTCTTATTTAGCACATCCTTCATAAATTTTTGGCATTTGTTCCAAAGCTTTAACAAAAGGAATGTCGAATATCTATCGTTAACTTCTTAAGGATTTCCAAAAATTTTGTAAATTATTTATTTTTATTCTTCTGCTTCAGTCTTTGAGGAAACGGAGGTAATGGTTTTTCTACAGGAACCTGCATTTGTTCATTTTCCTGTTGATCATCTTCCTTTTCTTCTTTCTCTTCAAAAACTTCAGTTTCTCTTTGGATCCTTGTTTCAATTTCTTTTCCACTTCGTAATTGAATAGCTTTAATTTGATTTTTATTGTGATCTTTTGGATTAACTTCCACATTACTCGAAAGAATTTCAGAAGGTCTGTTACTAAGTGCAGTCGCAATATGTTCTAATTGATTTTTAATATTTCGAATAGTAGCTCCTTGATTCTGTATTTGATTTCCCATATTCAACATCACTTCTTCCATTGTCAACTTCTTTTCCATAACTTCTGGGTTACGATTGGAGTTAAATCCTAGAGGATAATAAGGTCGAAAATTAGGATTTTCTTGATGTTTAGATTTCTAGATAGGTATAAAATATGGGTCTAAAAATGCATATATTTTTGGTGTATCAGTATCCTATCATTGGGATGATTAAATCGTCAAGTTTAATTAGGTAACAGAGTAGTCACACTCTAGCCTCGGATGATTAATGGAGCAAAACGATAAGTTTAAAATGAACTCGGAATATTTCAAGAGATCTCCAAAATGGTTCAGGGTCATGCCTCGAGCATTTTGAAATCTATTGAACATTCTGAAGAGCAAATTGGACTAGTCATTTTTTTTTTCTAAAACCATCCACCCATCCACTAGGATCTTTCACTAGGATCTTTTGAGATTCAATAAAATAATAACTTGGGGTTTGGTAGCTAAACCTTCATCTACTCCTGCAATTTAAACTCCCTACAAAATTATTTACATGATTTGCGAGTACTAACCTTTTAGGTGGAGAAACGAGAAGAATCGACAGGTACACTTTTAAATTAATTCATTTAACTTTCTGTACTTCTTGTCTCGAGCTTGCATGTTAAACAATGATGTCACCCTACATAAAAACCAAAACTGTTAGAATAGCCACAAATCCAAAATCAAAATCAAAACTAGAATCAATCAAGATAAAATTCACCGCCACAACATTCAAAATATAAAATAACTAAAAACTTAATCAAAGACATCACAAAACAACAATTGAAACTAAATTAAGACATCTTTATGAGATAGTCAAGAATCCCTCGGAGGAGGTAACCTATGGTTGCTAATAATGTTTCTAACAAAACAACAATTGAAACTAAATTAAGACATCTTTATGAGATAGTCAAGAATCCCTCGGAGGAGGTAACCTATGGTTGCTAATAATGTTTCTAACCATCTAAATGAAAATATGGAACTCATTAAGTTGAGTTTAGTTAATTCATTTGGACTAAGTGAATCCGATATAAAAAAGTGATACCAGAATGAGGGAACCGTAGGATCCTAACCAGTGTCGCTCTAATCAACTTTAATATGCCCCATAATATTTAAAGAGCCATAACCATAAGAACATCTAATTTGACATTAACTTAACACATTAAAAAACTTAAACTCTTCATGGCGAGGAGCTTGAAGCTTTCTTGTTGGCAGAATTCTACAACAACGGGCAACACTACCATCTTCAACAGCAGGAGGATCTACAACAGCATATCTTCTCTTAGAATTAAACAACAAGCCGTAGGATTTTGATGTTGTTTTCTTATGCAAAAAAAATCCTCAACTCATCTTTAGACCTTTGTACAACTTTGTTGTACAATTTAAGCCCTAAATCATCTTATGATTCTGATGTTGTAGTTCATTATGACCTAAATCCTCACATCTTCCAGGTTATTTGTGTGATTGTTTCACATAAGTGTAAGTTCTAAATAACAAAATTGATAGGATGAAACATTTAAATATTTCTCTGCAAAGCTGAAACCAAACATTAGGATAGCTTGGGAAGTCACTGAGGTTCTCCTCAGGATTTGTGACGTCCTCTAATTCTTCCTCCTTTGGACTCTACAACAAAATGTCCCAAATTTGAGCCATTCCCTTTTCCACACATCTTTGTCTGATCTCGTTGAGAATAAGATATAATTAACTATAGGGGCTTGCCTTATAGGAAGATTTTTCCGAACCCAGCTTAATATAAATCCTATTTAATTTTTTTTTATTAAATAGGGGAACTTGTCTGCAAATAAAAATGCTTTTCGCAGACCAAATGGATGTCATATCTTTCTTAGTTTATTTGATCAAGTCTCACCCTCAAGTCTTGTGTTTATCTGTTAAGATAGATACAGGTCTGAGGTATAGTGCTCTTTCATTTGAACTATGAAAGATATGGAATTAGTTTGATTTCATATTTTTCTAAATATATATATATATGTAAATTAAATGCATTTTTAAAGCGGGCGACGATATTTTGATTCCGACTACTGAAATCTTCTGATGGGCAACTCCACAACCAAAAATAGTGCCGATAACTTCTGAAGACTCTGCTGGGGTTAAGCTTTTCTCTCCATTTAAATCAAGAAATATTATCTTTATACATCGGTAATGTGTTCATGTCCCTCATGGACCAAATTACCCTTCTTCCGTTGGCATGCTTCACTCATTTCTTTCTTGGGTAAGTATAGTCAACTCTTTTGGACTTCAGGACCATCTGTTTGACCATTTTTGAACAGAGAGGTTCAGGAGTTCATGAAAGACTTTTTAATCTCCATGTGGGGTCGGACCCCCAATAAGTGTGTTGGTGGACTAATTCCACGTGGGCATTGTGCGTTATAAGGTTGGTCTTGCACTGAGTCATAAGCCTTACTTCTCCTTTCAAGTTTGATTTATTATTTTGCAAATTAAATCTGATTGTGTCATGTTGCGCTTGCTCTTTAGTTTTCCTTATATTAACTAAATCTTTCTACTTTCAAACTACTTTTACTAAAATCCATAAATTAAAAAAAGACTTACCTGTTTAACAGATCAACCTCTGTTAATTTTTAGTGCTCGCACTAAGATTATGAGGTTTTGGAAAAATAGCTAACCCGAGAGCTTTCTTTTTTCAAAGTTGTAGCAATGGTGTCCCCAATGCTCACTTTTTCTTGCAACCTGCCGATGAGCCACAGTGCCTGCAATATCACTCCTACCATCAAGTTTGGAGCAGGATTTGAAGATCTCAAGGCTGTTCTCGGGAAAGCCCCGTTCATCGTAATGAAGATGGCTGCTCTAGAGGTTCAGGAACTATCTGCTGAGTTTAACCTGAATTGCCCTCAGGACTTCCCTTCTTACAAGAAGGTCAAGACTACTGCCATCGTGACACCTACCAAGTCTGCTGTTCTCGTTGCTTCTAAGAAAAAGGAAGTTATGATCGTTGAAGACCCGACTGAAGGATTGGTTGTCCTGCTGTTAGTATTTGAAATTGAATCAAGTTCAAGGATTGCACCGTTAATCCGAACCCAAAGGAGAAATTGCAGTCGAAAGGTTTGGAGGGCTACTGAAGCCCGAATTTCCAAGGAAGTACCTGTTGTTGAAGTTCCTCACCGGGAGGAGTCAGGATTACTGGAGACCTACCCACTTCTGCAAGGGAGTAGGTTCCATATTTTAAGGGATACTAATGGGTACGAAAGCATCCAGAAGATTGCCGCTACTTTACCATCACCTCATGGACACAGTGGGGAGAAGAAGAAGCCTGCTCCTATCACCCAAGTCAATGCAATTTTCTAGAGACTAGCAACAAATGAAGGTTGTTCAGTTGGTGAGTTACTCAAACGAGTGGGGTGTGCATTATCCCCTTGCATGAAGAAAGAAATTTTAAGGGACGTCAGAGCTGCTAGAAGATCTCAAAAATCAATTGAAGCTTTGATTGCTCGCATTCCCGTCTGGCTCTACTTGGGAAGCAGATTTGATACCACCATTGTTGCTACAGATTCTTCGGTCACTAGACCCGCGGGTCGTCTACCGGTCGAGTCACGTCTGGGTCCGAGAATTCTACCAATTACCAGCCATAAAGATGTTCTTAATGCTTTAAAGAGAAATATTAAGAGGTTACCCAGTACTGTATCTAGTTTAGACCATGGGGAGCATACTTCTCTTTGACATGACAATGTTTCTGCTGAGACACTCTATCTCAAAACATCATCGTCAAAGAAAAAGGTATGGATACCTAAGGTCGCTGTACCGATATGGTCCAGTAAGCCCACAAGGCAGGATCATGGAATGAAGCAAGGGTCTGAAGTATCTGACATTATCACAACAACTGCCAGTGAGATGGATGAGTAAGTAGAGGATGTCCAGCAAAGTCCTCCAAATCTTAAGTTGCTACAAGAATAAAAAATTGAAGGAAAAGTTGAAAAGCTCAGGGTCAAGATTTACGAGTTGGACCGAGAACATGGAGTTTCCATCAATGATGATGATGAAAAAGATTTTGGCTTTAATGATTACCTCGAGGAAGATTTCCTGGCTATTCATGTCTTTGAGACCAGAGCCACTGCATCTATGTGTGAAGCTCAACCTCTCGTCAAAGAGAACGCCATAAATGAGTTGCGTAGGGATATTTCTTAAGGGATGAGCAAATCAGCCAAATGGAGAATAATAAAAGAGATGGCCGCTGGCATGACCACCATGGCCACAGCTCAAGGACAGTCTCAACTACCACAGTTAGCCTCTCCAGAAGTCAATCAACTGGAGATTATACATATCACAGATGAAAGGAGGGAAGTTGCCTCAGCAAATAGAGATGATCAACAAAAGAAGGATTCTCCATCAAGCGTCATGCCAGAAAAAAAAGTTTAAGAAATGGTCGAGCAAGTTCAGGAGGTTTTAGCCCATTCTAAGGGCGGTGCATTGATTTTCAAGAGTAGACCTTACCCAGAGGAATTCGATGTTGTACCCCACCCTAAGGGTTTTGTGTCGCCAAACTTTAAGATATTTGATGGGGCTGGAAATACCATGCAACATATAGCACATTTTTGAGCTAGTTGTGGTAATACATGAGGAAACAAAGCTTTACTCTTTTGACAGCTTGTCAGCAGCCTGCCAGGGATCTCTTTGATTGGTATACCGAACTACCCAATGGATCAGTCAAGACATACGCCAAGTTAGAACAATTGTTTGTGAAGAGATTTGCTAGAGCGCAGCATCATGTGTCTCTTAGATTTGCTAGAGCGCAGCATCATGTGTCTCTTAGAGATCTCATAGTAGAGAATTAGTGGACCAATGAGACTTTAGTGGACTACATTTTGAGGTGGAGAAACCTTAGAATGAAATGTGAACCTCAGCTACACGAACATCATGAAATTGAGATCTTATTTAAGAGCATCCATGGGCCAGTAGCTTTAATGCTTAAGGGACTCACCATTTAATTCTTTTGAGAAACTACTGAGCAAATCTAGCAATCTTCAAGAAGAAGTCAAACATATGGATTCTCATGAGAAGGCCGAGAAGTCCAGGACAACCAGAGTATTTGAAAAGAAGTTCAGAACAGTGACAACGATCGATAAAGAAAAACAACTGATGAAGATACATGCAGAGAGTTCTCGTCAATCATCATCACAATATGTTAAAAAACAGACACAACATTATGGCCAGTTTGATCAGCCACCACATTAAGAAGGATCATACCGAACAGAGAATAAGAAAATGTCCATTGTGGAACACAAGAAAGTGGTGTATTCCTTCAATAATGAAGTTGTGCCTAAAATATTCAGAAGTCTGATGAAGAAGCCTGAGTTCAGATCACCAGATCCAAAGAAACCTGAAGAGGTCGACAAAAAGGATCAACCAAATTATTGTCTGTATCATAGATTGCTTGGACACACTATAGAGGAATATTTTATTTTCAAGGATTGGCTTGAGAAAAATCTTAAGGAAGGAAATATAACAATCCTAAAAGAATATTTAAAAGAACCTAATAAAGGTTCTATAAATATGATTTTGGCTGAGCCAATCTCTCCGATTGACCCATATACTAGAAAAGATGGATGGAGTACAACTTGGAACAAGCTCAAAAGGGTACTGAACCAAATTCAAAATGTATCAGCACAAGCCTCCATTCAGAGTCTTCAGCCTGCCAAGCCTGAGATGAAGATTCAGCCAGAAGATCTGTCACCTTCAAAGAAGAAGAAGAAAACCACCATGAAGACTGATAGCATGGAGGATAGGATAGGGGCTGCCTCTGCTAGATTAGTTGTCTCAGATTCATGGAAGAAAATCTTCAAACCCCTGACCTTGTATGATTATCTTTTTGCCTCTCTGGGTTCTTATGAATATAATGATTATGATTTTGGCTACGTTCTAACTATTTCTAGCAATAATGTAATCAATTTTGACCAATCTAACCTCGATCTCAATTCCTAAACTGATCCTCAAATTGTGCTTAAGTCCGATGATCCTGTTAACAAGATCGAAGAAGACATTGACAATACCGATTACGACAGAGTCGGGACACAGGAACCAATCCTTGAGCCCCACGGTGCACTACTTTCCATCAACTCAAATCTTTCCAACAAATAAGAACACCAAAAGATTCGACAATGGTATCTCAAGAAGAAGAAATTACAAAAGTGAACTTAGGGAGCGGGAGAGTGTCACCCCCGAGAATAGCTCTGATGGGTAAAGGAAAGCAAATAACAACTTGAAAAGAGTTATCCGAGGTCGAGGCCGAGGACGTGGAGGAGGAAGAAAAAATTTAATTGAACTAGATTGTTGAACGGACCAGGCCGACCATCAACATTGATGATGAAGAATGTTCTGAAGATGAAATAATGATGACAAAACAAAAGAAACCACAGTACGAGATATCCTTAATCCTTAGAAGATACAGTACGAGATATCCTTAGAAGATACAGAGAAAAATGAATATGAGACAATGTATGATCGGATGAACACCATGATCCTTACTCTGATCCTTACTCTGATTCTCCCTCAATAGGTTGAGAGTTTAAAGGTCAAGGAATTCTGTAGCAATGGTTCAAAGCCGATCAAATTTTACTATGTTTCTACTTCTACTAATCTTGAAAATCATGGAAATTTGGATGAGAATCCTAATGAGTTAATGGAATTGCCTTTGGGTACTTTTTGCCTTGTTTACAAAAGTTAATCCAACAGGAAAATTTGCCAAAAAAAATGCCAAAAGATAAATTACAACTTTTTGAAAAATTATGGAATGTTAAGTCAAACTCACAACTCGAAAGAGGGTCTCAGATTTGGTACGGTTGGACCAGTTGATTATTTAAAATTTTGCATGATTATTACTAGTGAATGATAAGAGGATTGCCTTGATGTGGACGATGAATCTGTTGATCAACTAATAGAAAATGCTGCGCCATAATTTGAGGAAGAAATCAAATCAACTCTTTATAAATTAAAGGAAATTAACATCGGGACTGAAGAGCAGCCCCAACCTACATTTATAAGTTCTTTACTCAACGATGAAGAATCTTTAGAGTTGGTCAGACTGTTAACAGAATTCAAAGATTGCTTTGCATAGAGTTATGATGAAATGTCAGGACTGTCAGCAGAGGTTGTAGTTCATAAACTTGGGGTGGGCAAAAATATGACCCCGTTAAAACAAGCTCCAAGAAGAACGCGCCTCAAAATAGAGCAGCAAGTCATTACTGAGGTGAATAAGTTAATAGACGGAAAGTGTGTAAGAGAATAACAATACTCCCCATGGTTAGCTAACATTGTGCCAGTTAAGAAGAAAAATAGGTAGATCCGTGTATGTGTCAACTTTAGGGATTTGAATAAAGCATGTCCAAAAGATGAGTTTCTGCTACCGATACCAGAAATTATGGTGGACATCGCTTCGACACATGAAATTTTCTCTTTCATGGATGGATCATCGAGATACAACCAAATCAAGATTGCTCTATAAGATGTAGCACTTACGGCCTTCAGAGCACCTATTGGAATTTTCTGTTACATAGTGATGCCATTCGGGTTGAAGAATGCAGGAGTAACATACCAATGAGCTATAACAAAGATTTTTTTATGATCTCATTCACAACTAAGTAAAATGTTAGGTGGATGATTTGGTCATCAAAAGTAAACATAAAATAGATCATTTTTATGATTTGAGGATCGTGTTCAAACGATTACGACAATATGATCTTAAAATGAATCCCTTAAAGTGCACCTTTGACGTTACCTCCAGGAAATTTCTAGGATTCGTTGTTCATCATTGGGGAATCTAGATCGACCCGGATAAGATTAAAGCCATCTTGGATATGTCTCCTCCTAAAACTTTGAAACTACTACGTTCCTTCTAAGGAAAGTTGACATATCTGAGAAGCTTTATCTCTAATCTCTCAGTTAGGTGTCAGCCCTTCTCGACATTAATTAAAAAAGATGCCAAATTCATTTGGGAAGAGAAATTTTAGCGGGCCTTTGAGGATGTTAAGCAATATTTAATGACACCTCCTGTTTTGGTAGCCCGTATCCTGGGAAAATTGTTGTACTTTATACCACGGCCTTAGATGACTCTCTTGGGGCCTTCTTAGCCCAAGTCAATGATGAGGGTCAAGAAAACACACTCTACTACCTGAGTCATTGTCTAATACCGATGAAAATAAGGTATCTGCCTATAGAGAAGCATTATCTAGGTTTAATCTTTGCTGCTCAAAAGCTCAAGCATTACATGCTTTCTCATAAAATTACCCTTATTTCAAAAGTTAATCTGTTGCAATATTTGATGACCTGACTAACACTCGCTGGACGTCTAGCAAGATGGTCGATGATTTTGTTGCAATTTGATATTTCCCTTCCAGGCTATCAAGGGACAGATTTTAGCAGATTTTAATGCTGCACACCCACTCCAGCTGGGTCCCCTCTTAATGATGAACTACTAGATGAACAAGTATTATAAATGGAATTCTCCAGTGTACAACACTGAGAGATGTACTTTGATAGAGCTTCATCAGCCATAAAAGACAAAGGATCAAAAACAATTATACCAGGCAAAGCAGAAATTGGTTTGATCTTCATAACGCCAGATAAGGGCATGCTAAGATTCTCCTATCACCTGATAGAGCCATGCACCAACAATGAAGCTAAATATGAAGCCATAATTACTGGGTTGGATTTGGCAATCTCGATGGATATAACAGATATTATCAACTATAAGGATTCTCAACTCATCATCCAACAAGTCATCGGGCAATACATGATTTTGAAACTAAGGTTAGAAGAATACCACTGGTACACCATGAAGCTGCTTGAATAGATTCCCACTGTAACTTTCTACCAAATTCCCTGAGGAGATAATGCCCATACCAACGCTCTAGCAAAACTTACAAAAGAATTGACATGTCCGCAGGAGGATTCCATTGATATCACAGTACAAGGAAGACAAGTTTTGTCTTAAATCAACTTTAAAAATCTACAGAAGCTCAGAAAAGAAGAAGAAATGATGATTGCATTTATTGATATCAATAAAGATTGGCGTAAGTCATTAATAGAATATTTGCAAACTAGGAAGCTGCCAGAGGACAAGTCAGCAGCACACCACACCACAAGAAGCGCTATGTCGTACGCTTTAGTGGGTGATGTCCTCTACAGAAGATCGTTCGACCAGATGCTACTGTGTTGCCTAAGCAGAGCAGAAGCCAAAAATATTTTCAATGTAGTACATGTTGAATTGTTTGGGGCTCACCAGTCAGGGCCAAAGATGAAGATAAATATCAGAAGACTCATATATTATTGGCCAGCAATGATGTCCGACTGTATGGATGACCAAAGGAAAATATGTTGAGATTTTCATACCTATTTTACATTGATTTTGATGATTTGCACTTTAAAGAAAGCTATTTTTGATGTTTTGTTGCAGCTATGTTGAATTATGGTAATTGGGGAAAAAAAATGCAAAAAAGAGTGAATTTGGAGAAAAAAGGGCCAAAATATGAAGATTTGATATTGGGCACCGACGACAGGCTCGACACCTCCGACTGCGAGTTTTTCCCGAGAGTCAGAATTAAATATTCTAAAAGGCCGTCAACGGCGCCATCGAGGCCGCCGACGGCGAGCACATCGGTTCTCTCAACAGATGCATTGAATGTGGATGATTTTTGAAGGGATGTTTGGGGAACTCTTGAAAACTCTTCTACAAATTTAAAAGAAACAATTTGGAGGCCTAAAAAGTTGTGTCTGCTTGGGGGTCCGCAGAGTCTTTGTTATTTATGGTGCCCATTAGAGTGTAAATAATGGTTAGTATTGTGAGGAATTCTTAGAGAGATTGTAAGAGTGGAAGGAAAGTGAGAGATTTCTTCCTCCTTGCTGCTTCAAAGGAGAATTTTGTGGGTTGTAAAGAAAGGAAGAGATTCAAAGGAACTTCAAGGAGTTTATTTGGGGAGAAATTAGAGATAAGTTGTATTTACTTATTGAAGTTTGTATGAATTTGCTTTTATATATAAATTCCAAGTTTTTTTCATATCTTCTCCATAAGTTCTGAGTAGTTTTCTCTGTCTTTCTCCTTGTCTTGAAATTTTGTGAAATGGTTATTTGAATTGGTTTTGCCATGAGAATGTTAAAGAAGTTGTGATGATCTTTTCACTTCAATCTTAATTTACTTTCAATCTGGACAATTGATTTGTTAAATTATGTTGAGTTTTACAACTAAAGCCCTTGGAAGTTGGGTGCAAATAAATGGAAAATAAAAATTATCGGGCGTAGAATTGGAGATTTTAGAGTGACAGACTAAAATCCTCAATTCGGTCCTATCGTTTGGGTGCTGAAGTGTAGATGTTAGCTCTCAGGCGAGGGGAACATGGGAGCTCCGAAGTGAGAGCAGGTATCCTCCCAGCCTAGCCGAAGATTCAGTAACCAAGCATAGGATTAGTCAATATTCTTTATGCCTGGTCCAAAGGGTATTGAATAAGTATGCTCCTATTTGGCACAATATAATTTGAACTAATTCAATTTATCCATTCACTTAAATTTCTTGACAAGAAGAAGGACGCTTTCTTAAATATTGAACTTCACATTAGAAACTTTATTAGTATAATTAGTTAATTAAGAGTTTATTAAAATTACATTTTTATTTCAACTGCCTATTAGTGACAAATATGCAATTTGAACTATATTGTTATGTTTTAGTATTGATTTTTTAAATCTTAGTTTGTAGCCTCTAATATTACTCCCTATGGGATCACTATCCAGGACTCCATTAGAGCCCTGTATTACTTGAGCGATACATATACTTGCATTGATAAGTGTGACTTTGCAATTATTGAATATTTTATACACACCTTTATCAAATCTATAATCGTTGTCAAGTTTTTTGCGCCGTTGCCGGGGATTTAAATCTTCTAGCAGCAGTATCAAATTCTTGTATTTTTAAGCATATATAAACTCGTTGTCAAGTTTTTGGCGTCGTTTGCGAGGGAGTAAAAATTACATTTTTTATAAAAAAAATCATAATTAGAGTAACGAACAAATTATGACTATTAGAAAACGACTATTAGAAAACATTAGGACTATTAGAAAACTTTTACTTGAATTACAACTTAGTTTCATATTTAGTTAACTATTTTTCTATGTACGGATTTCAATTGTATGCATAAATTTAGACCTAAAAGTCTTATACCCTATGATTCAAAATTAGAACGCACTAATAGGAGAATTAGAAAACTAAGAAAAGAACTAAAAAATCCTGAGACAATGGAAAATAATGTGAACAATCAAGTGAACAATCAAGGAATTCAACCTAGACCTCTACGAGATTATGCAAA
>NW_018232306.1:200530-202689 GCF_001263595.1 Phalaenopsis equestris | reverse complement strand
GATTTTGCAAATCCTACAACAGATGAAATTCACTTATCTATCCAAAATCCTGATGTAGCTGCTAATTCATTTGAGCTCAAACCTGATATTGTCCAAATGGTAGAAAATAATCAATTTGGAGGTACATTAAATGAAGATCCTAATTTACACCTCGCTAGTTTTTTAGAACTTTGTGCTACCTTTAAATATGACAGAGTTTCGAACGATGCTGTTAGACTTAGACTTTTTCCTTTTTCACTTAGGGATAAGGCTAAGATGTGGTTAAATTCGTTAGCACCTGGATCTATTAGAACTTGGGGAGAACTTTCACAGAAATTTCTATCCAAATATTTCCCTCCATCCAAAACTACTAAAATTATAAATGACATAACATCATTTTATCAGATTGATGGAGAGTCGATATATGAAGCTTAAGAGAGATTTAAAGATCTTCTTAGGAAGTGCCCACATCATTCCTTACCAGATTGGTTGATAATTCAAACTTTTTACAATGGATTAGTGGGATCTCTTAAATTGATTATAGATGCTGCGGCTGGTGGTTCTTTAATGTCAAAACCTTTTGATGAGGCCTATTCGTTAATTGAAGAGATGGCTACCAACGATTTTCAATGGCCCTCTGAAAGGGTAAATCCTAAAAGAGTAGTTATTATTCACGATTCTGATACAATATCTATGTTAGCTTCGCAGATTGCTGCAATATCAAAGAAATTAGATCATTATGGAATAAATTATTCTCCAACACCTACTATGATGGAAGAGAATTCATCTGAGCAATTTGTGGATGTTCAACCTTCTTACGAGACTTTAATTGCTATTAACAATAGACCTAACAATCCTTATTCCAACTATTATAACTCAGGTTGGAAGAATCATCCTAACTTTAATTGGAATAAAAATTCTTCTACAAATTGGCAATGGGCAAACAAACCAGTGCAACCATTGGGAAATTCATCCAACCACAGAAATGTTAATTATAGACCTTCTTATCCTCCAAGAATTAACAATAACACTCAATTTAAGGAAAAGAAGTTGTCCATGGAAGAGCTGATACTGAACATGGGTCAACAATTGCAGAATCAAGGAAATAAATTATAAATTCAAGGAAACCAGTTACAAAATCATGGAACCGCTATCAAAAATATTGAAAACCAATTGGGGCATATCACTACTGTGATTAGTAACCGAACATTGGGAACTTTTCCTAGTACTGTGGATCCAAATCTTAAAGATCAAGGAAAAGAACAGATAAAAGCGATACAATTACTAAGTGGAAAAGAATTGGAAACAAGACTGCAGAAAGAAATGGAAACTAAAAAAGAGAAAGTGGATACAGAAAAAGAAAAGGATCATGAATACCCAGATTTAGAATATCCAATTACACTAATGAAAATTACTGTGGAGAAACCTCCACCACCGTTTCCTCAAAGATTGAAACAACACAAAAATGATAAACAATTTTCCAAGTTTATAGAAATTCTTAAGAAATTAACGGTAAATATTCCTTTCGTAGAAGCTTTAGAGCAAATGCCCAATTATGTGAAGTTTATGAAAGATATTTTGAACAAGAAAAGGAAGTTCACTGATAATGAGACTGTTGCACTTAGCGAAGAGTGTAGTACAATTATTTAGAAAAAGCTTCCTGAAAAATTAAAAAATTCAGGTAGTTTCACTATACCGTGTGCTATCTGTGAAAGATTTTATGGAAGAGCTTTATGTGATTTGGAAGCCAGCATTAATCTTATGCCTCTATCAATTTTTAAAAAGATTAAGATTCTTCTGTAACTCTTCAGTTAGCAGATCGTTCAGTTACTTATCCTAAGGGAGTTATAAGAGATGTGTTAATAAAAGTTAACAAATTTACCTTTCGTGTGGATTTTATTATTTTAGATATGGAGGAAGATAAAGAAATACCTATAATTTTAGGGAGACCTTTTTTAGCTATTGGAAGAGCTATGATAGATGTTCAAAAGGGAGAATTAACTATGAGAGTTAACAATCAAGAAATGACTTTTAACATTGCAAAATCTATGAAATACCCTGCTGTTGAAAGAGATAATGAATGTTTTTGCATGGAAATTAGTGAACATCTAATGAACGAGCATTTTAAAGAATATTTTGAAGAAAAAAAAAGATTTTGAAGACAAAGATGAAGTTATTTT
>NW_018232306.1:199607-200459 GCF_001263595.1 Phalaenopsis equestris | reverse complement strand
TGATAAGAATCTAGTTCCGTCAATTATAAAACCACCTAAACTTGAGTTGAAAATATTGCCTAGTCACTTGAAGTATGTGTTTCTTGGAGACTCATCTACACTACCTGCTATTATATCTTCAGAATTAAATGATTTACAAGAGCAAAGACTTTTGGATACATTAAAAGATATAAGAAAGCTTTTGGTTGGACCTTAGCTGATATTAAGGGAATCAATCATTCGATCTGTATGCACAGAAATATAATAGATGAACAATATAAACTAAGAGTTGATCCACAAAGAAGATTAAACCCAATGATGAAAGAAGTACTCAAGAATGAAATTTTGAAATGATTGGACACTGGAATTATATATCCTATTTCAGATAGTGCTTGGGTAAGTCCAACTCATTGTGTTCCTAAGAAAGGAGGAGTGACTGTTGAAACTAAAGAGAATAATGAATTAATACCTATCAGACAAGTTACTGGGTGGCGCATTTGCATTGATTATAAAAAATTAAACACTGCTACTAGGAAAGATCACTTCCCTTTACCATTTTTATACTAAATAATATATAGACTTGCTGGGCACAAATATTTTTATTTTTTAGATGGATATATAGGTTACAATCAAATTCCTATTGCTCCTGAGGATCAAGAAAAGACAATATTTACTAGTTCTTTTGGAACTTTTGCTTTTCAAAGATTGTCTTTCGGATTATGTAATGCACCTGCAATATTCCAAAGATGTATGATGTCTAAATTTAGTAAGTTAATTGATGATGGAATATAAGTGTTTATGGATGATTTCTCTATATTTGGAACATCATTTGATTCATGCTTTAATTATCTTAAAAAAGTTTTGGAGTTATGC
>NW_018232306.1:198612-199051 GCF_001263595.1 Phalaenopsis equestris | reverse complement strand
GATCTTATTTAATTGGGACTAAATGTGTTGCCTCTGCTATTAAATATTTAATTAAATATTTAATGTAAAAGAAGGATGACAAACCAAGGTTAATTAGATGGATACTTTTGATGTAAGAATTTGATTTGGTGGTTATTCATAGAAAGGGAACTGATAATCAAATTGCTAATCTTTTGTCGAGATTAAAATATCATGAATTATCTGAAATTACTGACAGTTTCCCTGATGAACAAATCTATAATATTAATGAGTGAAAAATACCATGGAATGCTGATATTATTAATTATATTGTAAGTGATATTTTGCCACTTATGCTCACATTGCAATAGCAAAGAAAATTCATTCATGATGCGAAAACATATTTTTGGGATGAGCCTTATTTATATAAACAATGTAAGGATCTTATTATGAGAAGATGTGTGAAAAAACTGAACTAATT
>NW_018232306.1:197694-198493 GCF_001263595.1 Phalaenopsis equestris | reverse complement strand
TGTGATTGATGCTAACGAGTAGGCAATATATCTAGAAGAAATGAAATGACTCTGAATTTCATGTTAGAAGTTGAGATCTTTGATGTTTGGGGATTGGATTTCATGGGCCATTTATTCCTTCATCTGGGAACTTATACATATTAGTTGTAGTAGATTATATTTTGAAGTAGATTGAAGCACAAGCTTTACCTCGTTGTAACGCTAAAAGTGTTTCAAGATTTTTAATGAAAAACTTTTTCAATAGATACGGACTGCCTAGAATGATTATCACTGATGGAGGATCCCATTTTAGGAATAAATATATTCAGAGATTGGCAGAAAAGTTTAATATTAGTTTAATTGTTATTCATATAATCTCTACTTCCTATCACCCTCAGACCAGTGGGTTAGCTGAAGTTTCTAATAGAGAGATTAAACAAATATTGGAGAAGACTATAAACCCTAGTAGAGTAGATTGATCTACTAGATTGTATACTGCATTATGGGCTTACATGACAGCTTATAAAACTCCTATTGGAATAACTCCTTACAGGCTGATTTTTTGAAAGACTTGTCACTTACCAGTAGAATTGGAGCATAAAGCATATTGAGCTATTAAAGAATTCAATTATAATTTGAAAGATGTTGGTGAGAAGAGATTGTTACAAATGAATGAAATGGAAGAATTAAGAAACGAATCTTATGATAATGACAGAATTTATATAGAGAAACTAAAGTTATGACATGATCGGAAGATTAACCAGAAGAACTTTGAACCAGGACAAGAAGTTTTACTTTACAACACTAGGCTGAAGTTATT
>NW_018232306.1:189684-197665 GCF_001263595.1 Phalaenopsis equestris | reverse complement strand
GTTGGTTAGGACCCTTTACTGTGACTCGAATTTATACTTTGGGAGCTGTTTAAATTGAAGATCAAAAGACTGGGAATAGAATTAAAGTAAATGGACACATATTAAAGCCATATTTTGAGGGTAAAAGACTAAATTTTAAAGAGGTTTTAATGGTTAGTCAACCTGAATAATATCTGAATAGGTCGGGCTGACGACATTAAACCAAGCGCTTTATGGGAGACAACCCATAGTTATCTTTATTTTTATTTTTATTGCGATTATAATATTTTTGTTTGAAATTATTGCTGATAAAAAGAATATTATAAAGAGTGGTAGTATTGAACTATACTACTCGTATTTACCCTTGAATCAACATAAAAATTGGATCCATAGATAAAATTGGAAAATTGGAACGCATTCAAATTGGAACGCATTCGGACCATAGCGAAACTGTGAAATTTTTGCCTTGGGTGCCGACGGCGGGCTCGACGCCGCTGATGACGGGTTTTTACCGAGAGTCCATTCAATTAATTCTCAAGGCTTACGGATGGTGCATCAACGCCACCCACGGCGAGAATGGTGAGATGACGGTTTCTGGAGTTTGAAATGTCGGTTTTTTGCGGTTTTAGGCGAGATTTACTCCCTATAAACTTCCAAACTCGATTCTTAAATTCATATTATCCAAAAACGAATTGAAACTCCACAAAATTTATCCCTATGGCTTCTAATTCCATTGAAAAACCGTAGGTTTTGAGTGTTCAACCAGAGAAAGTTCATTAGTTATGAGGCGCAACAAATCTTCAACAAAGTGCTGAAAAAGAGGAGATTAATCGAAAAAAGAAGATTAGTGAATCGAGGATTGAACAATCCTTTGACAATAATTGAAGAGATGATTGTGCGATGACGATGGGAAGTGTTGTACTACACTACTGTCACCATAGTCGTTCTTGTTGTGAAAGAGTTTTATGCTAATTTTGATGGAATCAACCAGGGAGTTGTCTATGTGCGAGGCAGATGGATAACTTTTACTCCTGCATGGATTAATGAGTTATATATGATCAAGAAAGTTCATGTCTGCCATTATTCCAAATTTATCCCAATAAAAAAACTGATGAATGAGATCTACCAATTTTTGACGGACGAGACTGAAGACTAGGAAATAAATGAGAGAAAACAAAACGGGTATGTTAGTTTCTCTGCTGCACTTCTAAACCCCGTTTCTAAACACTGACACTTCTTCATTTCTACAAAACTATTATCAACAATGAGGATTAGTAAAGTTACTAAATAAAGTGCTATTCTAAATTACTGTATTCAAATGGGACTGTCGATTGATGTTGGATCGATAATTGTGAAGTATGTTTTGGGCCTGATTGTTCATGGATCAACTTATGAGCTTAGATATCCTTCAATAATCTTCTTACTCTGTAGTCAGTTCCAAGTATCTTATGAGAATTGGGAAAATGTACTTCTACCTTGGAAGCCTTTGGACCCAACCCAGAAGTTCCCAATCAATGAAGATGAGAATGATATGACTATTATTACAGATCAATCGTCTCAGAATTCACTTCCTATTCAGCCACTAGTTCCGGAAAAGACACTAGTGATCATGCGCAAAATCAAGAAACTGGAGAAATAGGTACAAAATGTTATGAATGCAATTAACAATATCTCTGATTTTTTGATTATCTAGAGTCGAGGATGAAAGAGCATTTTGATCACTCCGGACATATCGACGGAAGTTTGATACGATTGATGAGAAAGATGGGATTGATTGAAGAGGACTCTACTGAATAATTTTCATACCGACCCTTCTATAACCTCTTCGTTCATGTTCAATCGATGAGCGATATCAGAGGAGAAACAATACTGAATCAAAGGAGTAGTAGATTTACTTTGTTACCTATATATCTATGTGTGTGATTGGATTTGAACTTATGTGTTTGCTTTACTTTCGAATTTTGCTTTTAGATCTCAGTATAGTTGAGATTGAGCATAAATGTTTGTTTTCATCATTTAGAATGTTGTGGCTTGGATTGCGACGCTGAAGTGATGTATTAAGGTTGAGAAAATACCAAACTTATTTGTGTCGTGTATGGTGTATTGTAACCCTTGGATTTTATATGTAATTGTAATGTTTTGTATTGTGAATGTTTATTTGTGTTACTACATCATTTAATCACTTAAATTTAAGTCTAGAATAATTGAACAAATGTCGACGAGGCTTAAAATTGATCGAAATCGGAAAAATCTGAAATTGAACTAATTTTGAAAATCTGGCCAACGGCGCCTTCAACGCCACCGACGGTGGATTTTTCCCTAGACATAGGCTATTAATTCAATAGAGCTCGTTGTACAGTAGAGCCTGCCGATGTCGCTGACAACCCCGCCAATGGTGATTTACCGGAAAAAAAACACTTTTAACTGCAATTTTGACCAGTCAACCGCCACTATTCGTCATCCCATTCCTCTTAAAAAATGAAAATTTTGATCTAGGGCTTGAAGATCTTAAATTTGGGGCAATTTCAAAGCATTTAGACACCATATTTTATCATCTCTCAGTAAGAGCTTCACTCCAAACTAAAAATATTTGATTTTCACCTTGAATTTCTTCCACATTGAGAAGATCCAAAAAAATTGAGAATGTGGAGAAAATATTTGGAAGAAATTCATGGAACGTAGTTTTGAACACTTAGAGTCACTCTTGAAAACCATTATTCGAGTATTTGAAGTGTATTTCAAAATTTTTTATTTTTTTTATAATTTTGATTAGATTGAAATGGATTCACGACAAAAGAGGCGGCTTGAGTTTGACGAGTCTCGCTTCATCAATGCGAAGGCTCAGTTTAGATTTAGCTCAATATTTCAAGGGAAGGAATGTATACAAGATCATGTTTTTGAGAGTTCGAGAGGAGAAGTCAAACGAGTTATTACCGAACGGAGGTGGGAAAATTTTGGTTATACCACCAACAAGGCTGCTGTGAATGTTGTGAAAGAATTATATGAATCTTCTAGTAGTGGTGTCAAATTCGTGTATTTTTAGGTATATAAAAAGTCGCTGTCACCCGCATTAACTCATTTTATGAAGTCCCAAACTCCTATATCTGTAATTATGAAACCTTCAGTACAATGGAAGGCCCGCTGAACGATGTCATTAACTTTCTCACTGATGGGAAAAGGACATGGAAGATAAAGCAGCGAGAACGGGTAAATTTTTCTGCTTCCATGTTGAATGCCACATCGAAAGTGTGACACTATTTTATTTCCTCTACTCTGTTACCTACCTACCACCATAGTGAGGTAATAAGAGATAGAGCTATTCTGAATTTCTGTATTCAGAACAATTGGACTATAAATGTGGGGAGAATTATTTATAAGAATATTTTGACCACGGCAAGGAGTGAATCAAGTGGAGGTTTGGGACATCCTGGCCTCATTTACGCACTTTACCAACTTTTTGGAGTTGAAGCTGGAGATGATGAATAATGGGTTTACCCTATGAAACCCATTAGTAAAGCTAATTTAAAGACGTATGAATCCCATGAAGGATGGAGATCTGGGAGTAGGAATAAAGAACCTTCTACTAATAGACATATCCCCTATACTAGTTATGACCTTCCTTCCTCTACTTCCCCTAGCCTTCAAGATTTAATGAAAGAGTTAACCTTGCAGCGAAAGAGTATAGAGAAAATAAATGAAAGAATTGGGGGATTAGAATGTATACATGATAATGATAGTGAGTACCTATAGAGGCATTCTGACTTTGAGATAGCTTAGTAGCTTCTCAAAGGATTTGATGATTCTTCCTGGGAATCCATATGTTTAACTTCCTCTTACAGATTGCTAGCTTTGTTGAGTAGCTTCTCGAAGGATTTGATGGTGAGTCCCTTGAGCATGAAAGCTACTATCCTATGAATGCTCTTGAGTAAGAACTCAATTGCATGACGCTCCTGTAGCTGTGGTTCACATTTCAAGCTAAGGTTTCTCCACCTCAAAATATAATCTACTAGGGTCTCGTTAGGATTTTGCTTCTCCATTATGAGATCTCCAATAGACACATGATGTTTCACCCCGACAAATCTTTTCACGAACACTTGTTCTACTTTGGCGAATGTCTTGTTTGATCCATTGGGTAGTTCAGCGTACCAATCAAAAGCTATCCCTAACATGCTGCTGACAAACTGTCGAAAGAGTAAAGCTTCATTTCCTCTTGTGTTGCCACAAATAGCTCAAAAATGTGCTATATGCTGCCTGAGAATTCTGGTCCTGTCAAATATCTTAACGTTTGGTGACACAAAACCCTCAGGGTAGGGCACGACATTGAACTCGTCCGGGTAGGGTCTACCCTTTAAAATCAATGCACCACCCTTAGATTGGGCTAAGGCCTCCCACACTTGTTTGAAAAATTGTTTGAATTCCTTTTTTGGTATAGCACTTGATGGAGAATCCTTCTGCTGTTGATCATCTCTGTTTGCTGAGGAAACTTTCCTCATTTAATCGGTGATATGTATAATCTTTGGCTGATTAACTTCTAGAGAAGCTAACAGTTAGGGGTTGAGATTGTCCTTAAGCTGTAGTCATAGCAGCCATGGCAGTGGTCATCTCTTCCATTCTTTTCAGCATTTGGATGATTTGCTCATCCCTTAGGAAGACAGCCCCATGTAGATCATCTACGATGTTCTCTTTGATGAGAGGTTGAGCGTCGCACATAGATTTAACGGCTCTAGTTTCGATCACATGAATATCCATGAAGTCCTCCTTAAGGTAATCATTAAAGTCAAAATTTTCATCATCCTCATCATCAATGAAAACTCCATGTTCTAGGGCTAACTCAGAAATCTTGATCCTGAGCTTCTCAACCATTTCTTCGATTACTGATTCTTGTATCGCTTTAAGATCTGGAGGACTCTGCTTAACATCCTCTACTTGGTCATCCATCTCACTGGCAATAACTGCGACAATGTCAGGCATTTTGGACTCTTGCTTCATTCCATGATCTTACCCTGCAGGCTCACTGAACCGTATTGGTATGGTGACCTTGGGTACCCACACCTTTTTCTTTGGCGAAGATGTCTTGAGACAGGGTGTCTCAACATCGATACGTCAAAGAGAGGTATGCTCCCCATGGTGCATACCATATACATTACAAAGTAACTTCCTTATATTTCTCTTTGGAACTTCATTATGAGTGATTGACAAAATTCTCAAACCCAAATGTGACTTAACTGATTGACGGCTTCCGGGTCTCAGAGCAGCAACAGTAGTAGAATCGCTGGTGGTAATGGTAGTATCAACTTGACTTCCTAAAAAAAATATTACGGGAATGTGTGTTGGCAAAACTTCAGTTGATTTTTGAGACTGTCGGTCATATCTGACCTCCCTTAGAATCTCTTTCTTCATGTGAGAAGATACTGCACATCCCACTCGTTTAAGTAACTCACTAATGGGACAACCTTCCTTGGCAGCTAGTCTCTAGAACAATGTACTGACTTGGGTGATATGAGTGGCCTTCTTTCTCTCCCCACCATGTCCACGAGGTGACGGTAAGGTAGCAGTAATCTTCTGGATACTTGACAGTGACTTTATATATGCTTAAAAATACAAGTATTTAATACTGCTGCTAGAAGATTTAATTCCTCAGCAACGACACCAAAAACTTGACAATCGTTATAAATTTGATAAAGCTGTATATATAAAATATTCAATAATGGTAAAGTCACACTTATCAACGCAAGTATACATATCGCTCCGGTAATATAGGGCTCTAATGGAGTCCTAGATATCGATCTCACAGAGAGTAATATTAGAGGCTATGAACTAAGATTTTAGAAAATCAATACTTAATCACAACAAAATAGTTCAAATTATTTATTTTTCACTAATAGGAAATTGAAATAAATATGTAATTTTAATAACTCTTAAATAACTAATTCTATTAATAAAGTTTCTAACGTAAAATTTAATATATAAGAAAGCATCCTTCTCCTTGTAAAGAAATTAAAGTGAATGGATAAAGTGAATCAGTTCAAATTATATTGTGACAAATAGAAGCAATCCTATTCTTTATCCTTTGGTCCAAGCATAAAGAGCATTGACTAATCCTATGCTTGGTTATTGAATCTGCGACTAGGCTGGGAGGATACCAGCTCTCACTTCAGAGCTCCCACGTTCCCCTCGTCTGAGGGATAACATCTACACTTCAGCACCCAAACGATAGGACTGAATTGAGGATTTTAGTCTATCACTCAAAAATCTCCAATTCTAAGCCCAATAATTTTGTTTCCCTATTTATTTGCACCCAACTTCCAAGGGCTTTGACCTCCCTGAATCTTGGCTGTAGCCTTCACCTTAGTTGTAAAAATCAACATATTTTAACAAATCAATTGGCCAGATTGAAAGTAAATTAAGATCAAAGTGAAAAGATCATCACAAATTCTTTAACCTTTTCATGGCTCAACCAATTCAAATAACCATTTCACAAAACTCAAGTAAAGGAGAAAGATAGAGAAAACTACTCAGAACTCATGACGAAGATACAAAAAAACTTGGAATTTATATATAAAAGCAAAGTCATACAAACTACAACAAGTAAATAACACTTATCTCTAATTCTTTCCCAGACAAACTCCTCGAAGTTCCTTTGAATATCTTCTTTTCTTTACAGCACACAGAATTCTTCTTTGAAGCAGCAAGGAGGAAGAAATCTTTCACTTTCCCTCCACACTTACAATCTCTCGAAGAATTCCTCACAATCTAACCCTAAATTAGATTGTCGACACACTACTATAACTCTTGGACGCTGTTCAAACATTCGAACTCCTTGAACTCCCCTTCAATTTTTGGCCAAAATCTTCTTTTAAAGTTGCAGAAGAGTTTTTCCAAAAGTTGCCTAAGCATCCCTTAAGAAATCATCCACATTCAATGCACCTGTTGGGATAACCGTCGATCTCGCCGTCAGCGGGCCTTCTAAAATAGCACACATTACCGATGTATGAAGATAATTTTCCTTGATTTAAATGGAGAGAGAAACTAATCCCCAACGGAGTAACCAGAAGCTATCGGCACTAAGAAGTTGAGGAGTTGCCCAGAAGGTGAGGAGTTGCCCGTTGGAAGTTGTCGGTCGCCAGAATCGAAATCTCGTCGCCCGCTTCGAAAACACAGTTTAATTGACATATGTACCTAAGTTAAAAAAAATAGACAATGGCTCCTACTTAATTAAACAGAAAAAGGTGGGTACAAGAGAAGGGAGCATAAAAGTCCCTTCCCAAAAACTTTAAACAGAAAAAACTCTAATAAAAGGAAGAGCAACAAAGTCTCCTTTCAACAATAACTCTAATTGGGGGGTAGTAGAAGTGCCTACCCCAGGGAGCTCAGAATGAAGGCCAACCTTGGCTAGCCAATTGGCAGGCCTATTACCTTCTCTCAATATATGGGAGTATGAGGATCTGATACCCTCTCCCAAGGAGTGAATCATTTCAATCCACTGCAACAGGTACCAAGGAGTAGGTAACCTCCCTTCACAATCCTTCCAGCTGAGGGAGAAATCATTCCAGGACAATTGAACAGTTTCTAACTTCAGTTTGGGAATTAAACAGTTCCAAACCTGTTTAACTGTGGAACATTGGAAAAATAAGTGCTTAATAGTTTCCTCATGGGATTTACATAACCCACATCTAGAAGGACCTCTCAAACCTTTTAACCTCAGTATATCATCTGTGGGTAGAAAGCATGGAGTATTCTCCAAGAGAAAAATGACATTGAAGGGGATAGGAATTTATTCCACACACATTTACTCCAGCTGACTCTATGTTGAGGAAAACAGAAGTTAGCAATGGCTGCAGATAAAGACTGGGACACCTTCTTTTTCACAATCAGGATATCTTTACTTTCTCTATCAATGCTGCTTTTCATAACCTTCTGTAAGGTTTTGTTATCCAGTATATTCTGTAAAGCTTGCTGATTCCAATCACCATTGAACCATAATTCAACCACCTGAGTTGCA
>NW_018232306.1:186304-189326 GCF_001263595.1 Phalaenopsis equestris | reverse complement strand
ACACTATTTAGAAGAGTAACTCTACCCCCATTGGAAAGGAATGAATTTGCCCAGCAGTTTAGTTTATCCTGAATTTTGGTGATACAGTCATCAAATTGAACTTGTCTTGTTTTCCCCTTCACAAGAAAAGTACCTAGGTATTTTAAAGGCAGAGAGCTGGTCTTGAAGCCACTAAGGTCAGTAGTCCAATGCTTAATTTCAGGTTTAACTTTTCTGCTAAACACCAAAAGACATTTCTTAGTATGAAATTGCATACCAGAACATTGCTGGTGCTGGAACTTCTCCAGGCATTGAAGAACCAATTTAACAGCTGGTTTGGTTGCTTTGGCAAAGATAATAACATCATCAGCAAATGTTAAATGATTCACAACAATGTTAGATCTATGACTGTAGAGTGTATGAGGGGATGAAACCATGAGCTGATTCAACAATTTAGAGAAGAAATCAAAAGCAATGATGAAGATAGTTGGAGATAGTGGTTCACCTTGCTTGATTACTCTAGATGAGGTGAAGAAACCATGAGATTTGTCATTTATAAACACAGATTGAGAGTTGTTTCTTATCCATCTATGTATCGGCAAGATAAATTGTTCATTAAATCCCTTAGCATACAGCACTTCCTCAATGAAATCCCAGTTGATGGTGTTATATGCCTTCCAAATATCCAATTTCATTATTAGGTTCCCCCCTCTGCATTGCATGTCCAGATCCAACACCAATTCTTGGGCAAGCAGAACATTCTCTACAATGCTTCTCCCTTTATGAAAGCTGACTGGTTCTCACAAATAAGCTTGAGAAGGAGGGGTTGGAGTCTGTTTGAGATCACTTTACTAATCATTTTAGAAATCACATTTGTGAGGTTGATGGGCCTGAAAAGATCTCAAGAGATAGCAGAAGAATATTTGGGAATTAGAATTATGTTGGAGCATTTAAAATAGTTGGGAAGATCCAAACCTCTGAAGAAACCTTGGACAGCCTTTATAATATCATCTTTAATGATCTTCCATGATTTTGTATAGAAATCAGCAGAAAATCCATCAGGACCAGCAACTTTGGAGCTATCAATGGAAGCCAGAGCTGACAAATTTTCCTCTTCCCCAGGAATAGATGTCAGATCCAATCCCCTCATGAAGTTCTCATCCCTGCAAAACAACTCTTGCTGGATGGAGGGCCTAAGAGCAGAAGGTTCTTTAAAGAGTGTTTGGTAGTAGTTAATAGCACTGGTAGCAATCAAATCTTCAGAATGGAGCCACTTGCCATCAGTCTCCTTAATCTTATGTATTGTGTTGCACTTTCTTCTAAACTTGATCCAGGCATGAAAATATTTTGAGTTTCTATCCCCTTCACAAAATCTGGTCTTAGCAGCCTTTTGGGCAAAGAAATCCTCCTGCATGCAGATGGCATTCATCAAATTTTTATTTGCAATCAATAGATCCTTCTCCACATCAGGGTTAATCTCTAATTCAGCTTCCAAATTAGCAACTGACTTTTCAGCCTCCACTACATTTAAGTTGATGTCTCCCACTATTTTCCAATTCCAATTAGATAAATGTCTGCCTAACTTCTTTTGCAGTTGCCATAATTTAATCAGAGGGTTGGAATGGTGACAATTCCTCCAAACCAATGAGACCTGATTAAGGTAGTCTTTGTGGGAAGACCACATGTTGAGGTATCTAAAACTTGGCTTGTGCTTAACATTTGATGGAGAAATTTTCATAAGCAGTGGTCTATGATCTGATCCTGTCATGCTGAGATGCTGCACAGAAGTGTGAATGAACTTACTAAGCCACATGGAATTCACAAAAATTCTATCTAACCTTTCCCAAAGTTGACCCCTCCTCCAGGTAAATTTTGGACCAGAAAAACCAAGGTCATACAGACTAGCCAAGTTGCTTTGATCATTGAAATAATTCATCTTGTTGAGGTAAGGGGGGCACCTCCCAACTTTTCTGAAGGTACTGAAATACAAATAAAGTCACCACCAACCATCCAAAAAGAGTTACAAGAGCTACTAATAGCTTAAAGACTCTCCCAAAGCTCCTTTCTAGCACTAGGAGAGCACCCAACATAAACAAAAGTAGCCAGACCAGTCTAACTCCCAACTTGAAGCTTGATATGGAGGAATTGTTGGTGATCCCACAGAATACTGCAAGACACCTCCTTCCTATGTAACACCCAAATCTTGTTATTTAAATTTGAGACATAAAGAAAATCAGGGAATTTATTTATAATTCTCTGGGAATTTTTAGAGACCATAGGCTCCAGAATAGCAATCAACAAAAATTTATACATCCTATTCAAGGCCATCAGTCTTTTAAGGGATTTAGGATGTGTCAATCCCCTAACATTCCAGCACAGAAAGTTCATCATCCAATAGATACTGTTTTTCCCCTCCTTCTGGCTTTAGCCATATCCTTTAGAGCTTCTTTATGAGATTTTCTATCCTTGAGAATGTAACTTCCCCCCTTTTCAGTATTTAAAACTTGGAAACCCTTTTTCTTTTTCTTAGCTTTCTGGACAATCCATTCATCCTCCAGGGCTGTCTGTAACCCCTTAATTAATGTTGTGTCAATCTTTTGTTCCCCCAGGGCAGCCTCAGCCCCTAATTTCTGATTAGTATCCCCCTCAATAGTATTCCAATCAGTGTTTAGTACCTCATTGATTGTCTGGTTATAACCAGAAAGGTCAGCTTCTAAAATAGCATAAGCCTTAGCATTTACATCCTGCTGGTTCAGCTGGTCATCATTCTCAACTTGGGAAGGGATGATGCCCTGATGGCCATCATCCTCACTGCCCTTGGCCCTTGGTTATCCTTGGTTATCACCTGATTCAAAGGATTATCATAATCCTCTTTTCTCAAAAGCCCAACATCAATAGATAAATGATCTGCCTCCTTAGAAGTCCCCCAACAATTCTTCTGAGATGGGGATGGCTTTTGTAACATTTATTATCAGTGTGCCCAAACATGTTGCAATGGAAACAGTAGTATGGCTTCTGGCTTCCAACTATCCTTTGCCAATAG
>NW_018232306.1:181597-186056 GCF_001263595.1 Phalaenopsis equestris | reverse complement strand
AAGATCTAGACCATTTCAAGATCTTCATAGTAATACCATCAATCTGTAAAATCTGTTTGGTCTAGCATAATCCATAATCATCTTCTCTTGATAGTTTAATAAGGATGTGCCTGCCATCAATGAGACCTACCCTCCAATAACCTTTGAGTTTAATTCCATCAAAGAATTTTCTAATGGCTTCCATTTTTGGGTGTCCCATCTGGAATTTACCAATGAGAGAAAATTTGCAAACCTTAGTCAGGTTCTGTATCTCTGAATCATTGTAAATGATAGCCACCTTCCCATTTTTCCTACTCAAAGGTTTTATTAATGGGTCAGCCGCCTCATGGTAGCTCTGGGGGAAAACAAGGTCATCAAAATCCTTAACTGTAGTAGCTCCTTTACCCACCACATAAACAAAAGTAGCCTTAGCCCATTGGACATTGGTAGATAAATCCATATTGTTAAGCTCAGCTATAGCCAAACAAAATCAATAGAACAGTAACCAATTCAAAAAAAGGTTTCCCGGTAAGCAAAAAACCAGAAAACCAAACCAAGTAAAAGACCCAGAAGAAAGAGAAGCCACTAGAAGAAGAGAAAGAACCAATTAGCAACCACAAAATTAGGAAATCCATGGAAACCCTAGCAGAGTAACCGCTATATATATATATATATATACAAGTTTAAATAATTCAAAAATACCTAATTTTCTACTTATCCACGTGACGCCACCTCAACCTCGTCTGCTCTGATGTCTCCACGCAACCCTATGCATTTAACGCCGCCAGCCACGTAGCCACTTCATCAGCCTGCCTTTTCGCTTCATCTGCTCGTCCAATGCGATCACAGCCGTTCATGGAATAAATGCGTGGTAGAACGGCTCTCAGTCATCATCTCCAAGTGACTTACCCAAGAACCATTCACACTAAAACCTTACGATTTTTGCTTAGACTTAACCAAATCACTTGGGGTTTATTTATAAACCTTCATCTACTCAATACAAACATATTTATATCGTTTATCAAGCATGAAATCAAGTCATTATGCATGGAGAATCGAAAGAAGCTCGGACTAGGGTTAGAGCTCAATACCTTTATCTGAGAGGGGAGGCCTCAATCAGATGGTTGTGGTAGCTTAAATTTGGTTCAACAAACGTCTAGATAAAGTATCAGGCCCTGGTGAATTTTCTAGCTATGTTTTTGATCAAACTCGATTTCAGGTTTTGGTCTTGAGCTATGCTAGGGGCTGTTTGAGAGGGGGCTTAAGTGTGGAATCAGCTCCTCTTGCTGTGGGGATGGTGTGTGCACAGTTAATTGAAGTTTGGTGGACTGTGGAAGTGTGGGGAGATCTGTCCCGATTTTATAGCAAATTTTGAACCCAAAACGGAGCTCTCACAGTGGGAACCAGAGGGGGAAAATGGTTGCAATGGGCTCAGGAGTTCTTGGAGAGTGTTTGGGAGCAATTGGGCAGAGTCTCCCTAAGTAAATTCAAGCTCTCTCTTCTTTGGCCATGGGAGGAGTGTTTGAATAAAATGGCTATGGGTGGAGCTCAAGGCTTCAATTTGGGTGAAAATGATGCTTTGTGAAGGGCTTCAAAGTGTTAAAGCCAATTGGAAATGACCAGCTAAGGTGGGTGCAATTGGGTTTGGGTTTAAGCATGGGGTCTCTCATTTTTGGCTCCTCCGATGACTAAGGCAGTTGGCCATGGCAGGGGAGGTGCTCAAGTGGCTTAGGAACCTCAGGGGAATCTATCACAATAATTAATTTGTGCTAGTGATGAGTTTTGGCAAAGGTCTCCTTAGCTTAAGCAATTTAGGAAACAAATCCCTTGATTTAGGGGACCTTTGGTCCATGGCTCACCTAGTGTGGGCTAAGTGGGTTTAACCTAGTCAATAGCATCCATCTAGTGGTTGTGCTGTCATTAATTTTGTTATTTGGGCATAACTAAGTCAATTTTGGTGAAGGGGTTCAATTTGGGTCAATTTCTCTTGAAGTTGGGTTTAGGTTAGGCTAGCCATGATATTTGACTCAAATGATTGAGAAATTTGGTGTGGATGATTTTCACAAATAGTTTATAAAGTTTTTGAAGTGATTTTGAATTGCTTTAGAGGTTCAATTTGGAGGATTTTGGGCATGTGATAAATTTAGGGGTTTTGGGTTAGACTTGGGCTTAGGTTGGGCTAGAGTTGGGTTAAGTTCAAATTGATGGTTTAAAATGGTCTAGGGGAATATCATTAAGAGATCTCAACATCAATTGGGTATCAATTTTGGGGTTTGGGCATTCAATTTGGTGGAATTTGGGGATGTAACTAAATTAGGGCAAATTTGAGGATTTTGAATTTGGGTCAAAATTGCGTGGAATTGAGACTTGATCATGGCTAATTGAGATTTGATTAGTATGAATGTAAGTAAATTTTAGGATCCAAATTGAGGCAATTGAGTGGGCCATGGGGTTCAATTGGGTGAGATTGGGTCATATGTTCAAAATTGGGGGTTTTGGTTTGGATCTAAATTGAGCTCAAAGCATGGGTTCAATTAAGCTTGGATTTGGTTTGTAATAATCATATGCATGATTAATTTGAGTTCAAAATTGAAATTGAAGATGATTGGGGTCAAATTGATTGGGATGAAATTGAGGGACATTTGGGGAGAATTTGGAGAAATTGGGCCTTTAAGGGCAATTTTGGAATTTTTTGTCAAAAAGGTCAAATTGGGAAAATTGGGTTTAATTGGAGGGTCCAAATTGGTTTTGGGGACATTTGAGATGATTTTGGAGGTTTTGGGAGAGTTTGAGCCACCAAGGGCATTTTTGTAATTTTGGTAAATATGGGGGTATTTTGATAATTTTGACAATTTTGGGTGGTTTTAAGCAATTTGGTTGTTCTGAAATGACTTTTGAACAAATTTGGGCATTTTGGGTGAAATTGGGAATTTTTGCCAAGCTTAGGGTTTGGGGGTATTTAGGTAATTTGGGTAGGTCTGAGGGCAAAAGGCCAAGTTGGGTATTTTGGTAAAATTAGGCATTCTATGTGAGTCATGGATCAATGGAATCCCCATTTGGGTCCTTTATCTACTAGCCTTAGCTAAACCCCAACCTAGGGCTAGTGGGTCTAGGGAACCATCTGCATGAGTCTCCCAAAGGATCAAGGGATCAAAATCAACAAAGTTTGGGCTTAGGGTTATGAGTGAAAGTGAGTGAAAGTGAGTGCAAGTGAATGCATCAACTTCAGACCTACACCCAAGGTCAGCTCTAAGGCCAAGAAGTCCTATGGTGAATCACCTTGAGTTCTCCCATATTGACCCCACCTACTAAGTGCTAGAGGTTAGGACCAATATGTGGAACTTCAAGTTGAGCAAAGAATGGTTTAGAGTTTCTAATGGTGAGGGTTCATTTTCTAGTCCTCTAGAAATAGTCAACAGGAAAGTCCAATAGCTAGACCCTAGGCTACTAAAGAGTAAAAAACTAAACCTCAACAAAAAGTGAGGTCAACACCGATTCATCATTTTCATGTGAGAATCAACATAACATCTCTACCTTCGGGAGGCCCATACAATCCATCTTTGACATTGCCACTTTGTACCACACATCAATCTCAAGATCCCAACTCTGATAGATATTAGTGACATTCACAAAGATCAATAGATAATTCAATTTTACAACAATAGTGAAGCTCAACCACATTCATCTGTGACACTTAACATCAAAAGCTTTGATCTTCGCTATGAGGATGTATTTCAATGAGTTTCTCATAAAGAAGACTTGATCCACCTTCCACTATTTGGTGACCACCCATCATGAATGATGCAACTTGATTCCCTACTCTTTGATGAGTAGATGTTGAAATATGTGGATCTTTTCCAAAGAAACCATGACATTTTTGCATAAACTCTGACCGATATGGCTGGAGTCGACCCATAGATAATCTTGTACTTTAAAGGTAAATCCTACCTCTGATCATTCGAAAGAAAAATAACTTTTTCACGGATGCTTACAATCCATCGAACAAAAATTCAGTAAGCTTCCAGAAGCAGGTTTCAGACAGGAGGTACGCCACCCTGCATGTCTGTAAAATATCATCACGGTTAAGAAAGCTAGCGACAAGAAGATGTGTGTCGACTACACCAATCTCAATAAAGCATGCCCAAAGGACAGATTTTGTCTCCTATATAAAGGTCAACTTAATGAAGCCATATCACGACACTAGATGCTCAATTTATTGGATGCATACTCATAATACAATCATAAATAGATGAATCTGAGAGAAGCGAATGTCACTTCCTTCCAGACAGACAAGGGTTTATACTATTCCCAGGCCATGCCAATTAGATTTAAGAGAGCTAGTGCAACCTACCAACTCATCACGAACTAGGTTTTCAAGGATCTCTTCAAGAACACAATAGAGGTATACATTGTTGACCTCACTTTTGGTTGAGGTTTAGTTTTTCCTCTTTAGTAGCCTAGGGTCTAGCATAGGACTTTC
>NW_018232306.1:180951-181548 GCF_001263595.1 Phalaenopsis equestris | reverse complement strand
AACCCTCACCATTAGAAATTCTACCCTCTTCTTTGCTCAACTTGAAGTATATCATATTGGTCCTAACCTCTAGCACTTAATGGGTGGGGTCACTATGAGGGAGCTCAAGGAGAGTCCCCCTAGGACTGTCGGACCTTAGGGTTGACCCTGAGTGTTGGTCTCGAGCGAGTTCACTCACCTACACTCACTCTCACCCACAATCACTCACAACCCTAAACCCAAAATTTCTTAAATAACCCAAAATTTCTTGACTTTGATCCCTTGATCTTTTGGGAAACTCATGTAGATGGTCCCCTAAACCCACTGGCCCTAGGCTAGGGTCTGGCTAAGACCAGCACATAGAGGACCCAAATGGGGATACCATTGGTCCATAACTCATATAGGGTGGCCGGTACCCTAATTCGAACAAAATATCTAACTTGGCCTTTTGCTCCCAAACCTATTCAAATTACCTAAATACCCCTGAAACCCTAAATTTGGCCAAAATTCTCAAATTTGTTCAAAAATCATTTCAAATCATAATCATTTCAAATCATTACCCAAAACTACCCAAAATTGCCAAAATTACAAAAATACCCTTGGCACCCCAAACTTTCC
>NW_018232306.1:165578-180934 GCF_001263595.1 Phalaenopsis equestris | reverse complement strand
AAAACTTTCCTTGGCACCCCAAACTTTCCTAAAACCTCCAAAATCACTTCAAATATTTCTAAAACCAATTTGGACCCTCCAATTGAACCAAATTTGACAAATTTGACCATTTTTACCAAAACTCCCAAATTGCCTTTAAAGACCCAACTTTCCCAAATTCACCTCAAATGTCCATCAATTTGGCCCAAATTTCCCTCAATTTCAGTTCTAAACTTAAATTCAGTTTTCATATGTCTAACTTAAACCAAATCTAAGCTTAATTGACCCATGCTTTGAGCTTAATTTTGATCTAAGTCAAACCCCCAATTTGTCAAACGTCAAACCCCCAATTTTGGCCCTATGACTTAATTCCACCAAATAGAACCCCATAGCCTACTTAATTTGCCCCAATTTGGATCCTAAATCTTTTATAACACTCCTACACACCAAACCTGACCTTCAGTTGGCCTTGGTAAAGCCTCAATTTTATTTAATTTCAACCTAAATCAAAAAATTTCCAAATTTGCCCAAAATTGGCTAGTGCACACAATGGAGGTATACATTATTGATTTCAACCTATTCCCAGGCCATGCCATTTAGATATAAGAGCTAGTGCAACCTACCAAATCATCATGAACTAGGTTTTCAAGGATCTCTTCAAGCACAAAATGGAGGTATACATTGTTGAGCTCACTTTTGGTTGAGGTTTAGTTTTTCCTCTTTAGTAGCCTAGGGTCTAGTCATAGGACTTTCCTGTTGACTATTCCTAGAAAACTAGAAAAGGAACTCACCATTAGAAATTCTACCCTCTTCTTTGTTCAACTTGAAGTTCCAGATTTTGGTCATAACCTCTAGCCCTTAATGGGCGGGGTCACTATGAGGGAGCTCAAGTAGAGTCCCCCCAGGACTGCCTGACCTTAGGGTTGACCCTGGGTGTTGGTCTCGAGCGAGTTCACTCACCTACACTCACTTTCAC
This sequence comes from Phalaenopsis equestris, assembly GCF_001263595.1. Taxonomy (NCBI): domain Eukaryota; kingdom Viridiplantae; phylum Streptophyta; class Magnoliopsida; order Asparagales; family Orchidaceae; genus Phalaenopsis; species Phalaenopsis equestris. The sequence continues at coordinate 179,979 of NW_018232306.1, read as the reverse complement.
CCACAATCACTCATAACCCTAAACCAAAAATTTCTTAACTTTGATCCCTTGATCTTTTGGGAAACTCATGTAGATGGTCCCCTAAACCCACTGGCCTTAGGCTAGGCTCTGGCTAAGACCAGTACATAGAGGACCCAAATGGGGATTCCATTGGTCCATAGCTCATATAGGGGGGCTGGTACCCTATTTCTACCAAAATATCCAACTTGGTCTTTTGCCCCCAAATCCACCCAAATAACCTAAATGCTCTTGAAACCCTAAATTTGGCCAAAATTCCCAAATTCACCCAAAATGCCCAAATTTGTTCAAAAATCATTTCAAATCATTTCAAAGTACCCAAATTACGCAAAACTACCCAAAAATGCCAAATTTACCAAAATACCCCAAAATTTCCAAAATTACAAAAATACCCTTGGCACCCAAAACTTTCCCAAAACCTCCAAAATCACTTCTAATGTTTCTAAAACCAATTTGGACTCTCCAATTGAACCCAATTTGACCATTTTGACCAAAACCCTCAAATTTCCTTTAAAGACCCAACTTCCCCAAATTCTCTACAAATGTCTATTAATTTGGCCCAAATTTCCCTCAATTTCAATTCTAAAACTCAATTTCACCTTTCGTATGACCAAACTAAACCAAATCTAAGCTTAATTGGCCCATGCTTTGAGCCCAATTTTGATCTAAGTCAATCTTTGAGCCCAATTTTGATGACTTAATCCCACCAAATTGAACCCCATAGGCTACTTAATATGACTTAATCCCACCAAATTGAACCCCATAGGCTACTTAATTTGCCCCAATTTGGATACTTAATCTTTTATAACACTCCTACACGCCAAAGACCTTCAATTAGCCTTGGTGAAGCCTCAATTTCATTTAATTTCAACCTATATCCAAAAATCCCCGAATTTGCCCCAAATTTGTTATTGCACACAAAGGAGGTATACATTGTTGATTTAAACCTATTCTCAATCCATGCCATTTAGATTTAAGAGAGCTAGTGGAACCTACCAACTCATCATGAACTAGGTTTTCAAGAATCTCTTCAAGCACACAATGGAGTTATACATTGTTGACCTCACTTTTGGTTGAGGTTTAGTTTTCTTTTTATTAGCCTATGGTCTAGCCGTAGGACTTTCCTATTGACTATTCCTAAAAAAATAGAAAAAAAACGCTCACCATTAGAAATTATACTCTCTTCTTTGCTCAACTCGAAGTTCCACATATTGGTCCTAACCTCTAGCACTTAATGGGTGGGGTCACTATGAGGGAGCTCAAGAAGAGTCCCCCTAGGACTGCCTGACCTTAGGGTTGACCCTGGGTGTTGGTCTCAAGCGAGTTCACTCACCTACACTCACTCTCACTTACTATCACTCACAGCCCTAAACCCAAAATTTATTGACTTTGATCCCTTGATCTTTTGGGAAACTCATGTAGATGGTCCCCTAAACCCACTGGCCCTAGGCTAGGGTCTGGCTAAGACCATCGTTTAGCTAGGACCAGTACATAGAGGACCTAAATGGGGATTCCATTGGTCTATAGCTCATATAGGGTGGTCGGTACCCTAATTCTACCAAAATATCTAACTTGGCCTTTTGCCCCCAAATCTATCCAAATGACCTAAATGCCCCTGAAACCTAAATTTGGCCAAAATTCCCAAATTTGTTCAAAAATCATTTCAAACCATTTCAAAGTACCAAATTACCCAAAAATACACAAAAATGCAAAATTTACTAAAATACCCCCAAAATTGCCAAAATTACAAAAATACCCTTGGCACGCCAAACTTTCTTAAAACCTCTGAAATCACTTCAAATGTTTCTTGCCTGACCTTAGGGTTGACCCTGGGTGTTGGTCTCAAGCGAGTTCACTCACCTACACTCACTCTCACTTACTATCACTCACAGCCCTAAACCCAAAATTTATTGACTTTGATCCCTTGATCTTTTGGGAAACTCATGTAGATGGTCCCCTAAACCCACTGGCCCTAGGCTAGGGTCTGGCTAAGACCATCACATAGAGGACCTAAATGGGGATTCCATTGGTCTATAGCTCATATAGGGTGGTCGGTACCCTAATTCTACCAAAATATCTAACTTGGCCTTTTGCCCCCAAATCTATCCAAATGACCTAAATGCCCCTGAAACCTAAATTTGGCCAAAATTCCCAAATTTGTTCAAAAATCATTTCAAACCATTTCAAAGTACCAAATTACCCAAAAATACACAAAAATGCAAAATTTACTAAAATACCCCCAAAATTGCCAAAATTACAAAAATACCCTTGGCACGCCAAACTTTCTTAAAACCTCTGAAATCACTTCAAATGTTTCTAAACCAATTTGGACCCTCCAATTGAACCCAATTTGACCATTTTGACCAAAACACCCAAATTGCCTTTAAAGACCCAACTTTCCCAAATTCACCTCAAATGTCCATCAATTTGGCCCAAATTTCCCTCAATTTCAGTTCTAAAACTCAAATTCACCTTTCATATGACCAACCTAAACTAAATCTAACCTTAATTGGCCCATGCTTTGAGCCCAATTTTGATCTAAGTCAAACTCTCAATTTTGGCCTTATGACTTAATCCCACCAAATTGAACCCCATAGCCTACTTAATTTGCCCCAATTTAGATCCTAAAGCTTTTATAAAACTTCTACATGCCAAAACTGACCTTCAATTGGCCTTGGTGAAGCCTCAATTTTAGTTAACTTCAACCGAAATCCAAAAATCCCCAAATTGGCTGTCCCCAAAATCCATCAAATTGAATGCCTTATTATCAAAATTAGCACCCAATTTTTATTGAAAACTTTTCATTATATTCCTATAGAAAATTTTCAACAATCAAGTTGAACCTCACCCAACCTTAGTCGAATCTAGACCAGCGTCTAGCCAAACATGCCCAAATTGACCATGATCCCAAAATCTTTCAAATTGAGCTTCCAATTGAACTCAAAATCATTTCAATCCTCCACCAAAAACCTTCATAACAATCATCTACACAATGTTGATCAATCAATTGGGCTCAATTTTTTGGCTAGCCTAACCCAAACCCAAACTTTATTCATTTGGACCTAAATTGAACCCATGCACCAAAATTGACTTAGCCATCTTAAAGCCACCAAATTGATGACTCCACAGCCACTAAGCACACTCTATTGACCACGTTAAACCCCTTTGGCCCACCCAAGCAAGATATGGACCAATGGGTCTCTAAATTAAGGAATTCATTCCCATTTTTTAGGCCTTAACCACAAAATCTCTTCAATCATTGCTTGCCTATGGGAGTAAATCATAATTAAACACCTCCTGAACTCCCTGAGCCAACAAGTGACTAAACCTTGGCCAGCCACCATCTGGGTCACTGGAAAACACCAACCTTAGAAGGCCAAAAATGGTCAAACACCCAATTAAGCCAATCCAAGTTGTCTCAATCCAATTGAAGGCTTGAGGCCTTCTTCCCTCCACCTAAGCAGTTGGGCTAACCCATTGGTTAGCCCAATTGAAGCCCCATGGCTCCTCTATTTAAGCAGTCATCCCCCACGGCTAGAGAGGAGGTCAAAACCAACCTTAACAAAACTCTGTCCAATTGATTCTAAACTCCCCCCACAGCATAGAGAAGCTCAGCTCCACTTTCCTCTTACCCTAATTCCCCCTGTGCAACCCTAATTTTGAACTTAAAAATTAGGGCAGAAACATGACTCTCTGAAACTCCACCAAAATCAAATTAAAGTCACCCACACCATCCCTACACTGAGAGAGGAAGTTCCCCCATCCCATCACCAGACCACCCTAACCCTGACTTTGATCAACACCCAAATCAGGTTTGATCACTTTCATACTTGGACCCACGGAGAGCTTAGATTGGTGCTTGGAGGAGCTTCGCGAAGTCCACACAAAGGTTAAGAAGCAATCCAATTGAGGCCTCACCTCTTGATTAAGGAATTGAATCTCCCTCCTCTCCCAAATTTAAATCAATTCTCCATGCTTATTTACATGATTTCATAACATGTAAGTTGTATAGATGTGTTCCTCTAGGATAAATGCATCTTTTGAAACAAAGCGCACTCAATTTTGTTGTGTCTAGGCTGAGAAATTAGGGTTAGAAGGTGGACGGTTCTGTGTGCACACCAGACGAGGACGAAGACCCTTAGCCATCGGATCGCGCGGTTCGCGGATGGACGGATCAGATGGAGTCGGATGACGCTTCACTTCGTGAATACACCGCCAGCCAGGTGAAATGCGCTGAATCAGAGCTCGACGCGTGGCCCGTTCGATGCTGCCGAGGTTGACGTGGTTAAGTGGAAAATTAGGATATTTTAGGATTTATTTAATTCCCTAAACTTCAAAAATGCATAACTTTACATAAAAAATCATAAAAATAAAAGAAAAATATCTTAGTGCTCAGTGAACAAAGGAGAACAATGTGAAATGGTTTGAAGTTTATTTGATGCATGTGTGATTTTTAAATAATTAAATATGGTTTTAAATCTTTTGATTCTCCAGGCATTCAAATATTTCACCATGGGATGATATTTGGGTTATTTGTAGCCTCTGTCATGGGGATCTTCCCTGATTTTTTCAAAGTTAGAGGAGACCCCTATGAGGAGATATGTATTTTTCAAGTTTATGCCTATTATTTGCATAAATTAGTTATAATAATTAGCATGTTGCTTTAAAAAATCCAAAAAAAATTTAGTAGGTTCACTGTGACTAAAGAACCCTAGAAAAAAATTTGTCATGAGTTAAGTCATTAAGAACACTCCTAATTTTCACAAAACCCTAAGAAACAAAGGAAATTAATTTGGGAAAAATAAACATCTAAATGACTTGATTTTAATTCTCCACTATAATTTAAATTTCAGAGGACTCCCCATAAAAATTTCAAAACATTTGGAGTTTATTTGATAACCTAATTTAATTTTCTAAGTTAAATGCCTCTTTTAACACTTAAAATAATCATAATTATTAAAATATAACTAAAAAATTATGAAATTGGTTTTTAGGAGTTTTCTGTGATTAGAGGAATTTTCTAAAAATAACATTGTAATTAAAGTAAAAAATTTCCCTTTTAAGCATACTTTTAATATTTAAATAATGAAAAAATTAATAAAAATCACAAAATTAATAAAATTCTTAGAAATGTTCTAAATTATTTCCTAAGACCTTAGGAGCAATAGGAATATTTTTTCTAATTTTCTAAGTGAAGATATTGCTCAAAAATAATTTTTAAAGGCTAAAAATGGATTTTCCTTAATTCTCGCTAAAATAATTCGAATAATTCAAAAAAAAAATCATAAAAATGTAAAATTTATTTCTCTAGGTTCCTTGACCTTGGAGAGATTTAAGAGAAATATAAAACTTATTTTTTCACTTTTAAAGTATTTTATAATTAATTAATACTCCAGGAATTAAAATAATTCTAAAAATTCAAATAAAACTCAAAAAATCATGAAATTTGGTTCAAGTGGTTCTCTAGTTTAAGTGTACCTCAAATAAAAATTTTAAGTGATTAGGTTTACCTTGGTCAAGTTATTGAATTTTCTTTGAAATATTCTATTTTTGCATGTAAATAATCATATAAATTATATTAAATTTTGAAAAATCATATTTTCTCCTTTTATGTCTTAATTGACTCATGAGTGAGGTAAGAAAAAATTTCTCCAAAGTCATTTGAATTAAAATTGATGAATTATGAAGTGATAGAGCTTGAGGGGCAAAGGTATAATTTTGGAAATTTAGTTTTAATCAATATTTAGGCTTAATTCAAGAATGGAAAATGGGCAATATTTGAACTTAATTAACATGTTTAGATGATTGAAATATAAGGAATTAATTGGTAGAAACCAATCTCATTTTTTTAATTAGAGGATAAATTTGTAATTTCCTAAATTATTAAAATTTGGAAGACTATTAAATTAAATGATCCTAGACTTAGGGGTATGATTTTGGATGTTATGTTAATAACTCAATGTTAATAACTCAATAATTTAATACCCCTATTTGGTGTTTAAATTACATTAAAATGTTTTGATAATGAATTATTATCACTTAAAATTCAATTTATTTAAAAAATTACTAATATATCCGCCAAGGTTTTAAGGGGCTTAGTAGTGACCTAGGCTAAATCAAATTTAGTTAAATGAGGAATTTAGTTAAATGAGGATTATAATGAGGATTATAAAAGTGAATGTAACTAAAAATTGAACACCTTTAAAACACTAGAAGCCCAAGTTAAAACTAAAATTGGCGAAGTGTCTTAATAACATTAACTAACCCCTTTAAGGGTCTTCACCCACACAATTATCAAATTAAATGACAAATGATAGTCACCTTACTTTAATATATAATTGAAACGTCTAATTGAAACGTCAATGTTCCGTCAATGTTCACTAAGCATTGGAGGTTTTCACAGGATGAATTATTAAGCAACAAAATAAGTTTAAATGAGTTCAAGGTTTTTCACCAGGCGGTGAGAGGGAAGCATGGATCTTCTTCTTTTTCCTGACCTTAGATGAATTATTAAGCAACAAAATAAGTTTAAATGAGTTCAAGGTTTTTCACCAGGCGGTGAGAGGGAAGCATGGATCTTCTTCTTTTTCCTGACCTTATGGATACCTCGGAGGTATACTAAACTTAATATGTTTTGCTTAATGAAATCATCCTTAATCAAATTAATGAAGGCTCACCAAGATATGATTTAGGATTTGGTAGATCACCAGAAACTTATTTTCCTGCTTTACATAAAGTGCTTTTAACGTATAAATACTATTGCATGCATTTTTAGTTTCAGTTAAATATGATGGGAAGACCATCCATGTACGCTCTATTGTAATTTATTTTACCTGCATTTCTAGTTTCCCATACTTTACTTTCCAGTACGTAACTGTACTTACTCACCTGCATGTATGAACAGAAACACAAACTTGTATGTTAAACAATGGCGTCACCCTGCATGAAAACCAAAACTACAAGGATAGCCACAAAACCCAAAATCAAAACCAAAACTAAAACCAACCAAGATAAAATTCAACGCCACAACATTCAAAATATAAGACAGCTCAAAATTTAATCATAAACATCACAAAACAACAATTGCAACTAAATTAAGATGTCTCTATTGGTTGATTGAGAATTCCTCAAAGGAGGTAACCTGCAGTTGCTAACGAGACTTTCCACGGTCTAAATGAAAGTATGGAACTCATTAAGTTGAGTTTAGTAAATTTATTTAGACTAAGTGAATCCAATAGAAAATAGTGGTACCAGAACGAGGGAACCGTATGATCCTAACCGGTGTCGTTGTAATCAAATTTAACATTTCACATTATATTTTAATGACCATAACTATAGAGCCATATGATTTGACATCATAACCTACATCATAACCTAACACAATAGAAATAGAAAACTTAAACTCGACACGATGAGGAGCTTGGAGCTAGCATTGTGGGCAGTACAACTATCTTCAACAACAAAACATGTCTTCATAGTTAAATAATTCCTTCCTTAGAATTAAACAACCAAACCATATGATTTCGAGGTTGTCAGCATAGTACAACATAAATCCTCAACTCATCTTTAGGCCTTTGTGTAGCTCTACTATACAATATAAGCCCTAACACATCTTAGGATTCTGAGATTGTCGTCCATTACGACCTAAACCCTCACATCTTCCAGACTATTTGTGTGATTGTTTGACACAAATGTAAGCCTTAAACAAATAAAATTTGCAAGATGAAACATTCAAATAATTTCTCCTCTAAATTGAAGCCAAAAAATAATATAGACTAGGAAGTCACCAAGGTTCTCCTCCGGATCTATGACATCCCCTAGTTCTTCCTATTTTCGACTCTACAACAAAATGCTCCAAATTTGAACCATTACCCTTTCACACCTCTTTGTCCAATATCGCTGAAAACTCCTATCCTTTTGACCTCTTTGAAGATAATATTTCCTGATTTTTATCGAGATTTTTCTTAGGTGACTTCGATTAACTAAGATGTAATTAACTATAGGGGTTTGCCCTTATAGGAAGCTTGTCTGAACCCAGCTTAATATAAACCCTATTTAATTCTTCATGTTAAATAGGAGAGCTTGTCGGCAAATAAAACAGTTTTGCAGACCAAACGAATGTCATATATTTCTTAGTTTATTTGATTAAGCCTCATCCTCAAGTTTTGTGTTTATCTTTTGGGATAGATACAAGATTTGAGGTATATTATTCTTTCATTTAAACTATAAAAAAGATGGGATCAGTTTCATTTCATAATTTTCTAAACTATATATATATATATATATACAATATGTCCTTCTGAAGCAGACGACGAAATTCTGATTCTACGTCCTTCCGAAGCGGGCAATGGGATTTTGATTCGAGCGGCCGACGACTTCCAGCGGGCAACTCTGTAACCCAAAATAGTGACAACTACATCAACAATATACTAGTAAAAAACTTTGAAGCATCTCAACAAATCTCTCATATAGAGGAGTGCTTTTGATTTCTTTTTTATTACAACATGTTCCTCAACTCAGCTAAATTTTCCTTTGAAGTCACATTAGAAAATTTTTCAAGAATCATGATCACTCATTGTGGAATTGTGGCAAACCCAAAAAAGATCAAGGGGTAGGAAGCAGGGTGCCCCAAGGAATATCAAGGAAGTGCAACGCTTGAACGATCGCATAACTGCACTATCCTGCTTCTTGGCTTGCTCTAAAGATAAGTACCATGCATTCTTTAATATACTGAGAGGTGCTTGAAACATTGATTTCCAATGGAAAGTTGAATGTTAAACCGCTTTTGAGGAACTCATGAAATATCATGCCTCGTCGCCCTCCTTTCAAAACTTATCTAAGGAAAGTTGCTACATATTTATCTAGTTATTTTACCTCATGCAATAAGTTTTATCCTGGTCAGGAAGGAAAACATAGTTCAACTGTTCATTTACTTCATCAGTATGATTCTCTTTAATATAGGAGTAGCCACTCATTGGTAGACAAGACTGTACTAACTCTGGTATTCTCTGTAAGGATGTTATATGTATATTTCAAGGCTCACACCATCGGCATATAAGCACAAGTCCCTCTGAAGACTCTCCCATAAAGGAAAGAAGTATCAGGAAGATTAATTAAATGGTCAATAGAGTTGGGAGAGTTCAAAAATATCAATCTATCTTGACTGAACATTAAATCCTAAGTACTGACCCACTTTATGGTGGAGTGCACCATGCCTACCTCTAAAGATCCACCTTTTTCTTCCTTGATGTCACCTTAGTGGACCCTACATGGACAGAGCATCCAGAAGCTTTAGAGGTGTTGGAATATTGCTTGTCTCCCAAAGCATAACATCTTAAAGTACAAATTGTGCTTGAAAATTCAAAACACTAACAATACTACCAAGTACAAGCCCTCATTGTCAGTTAAATCTTGTCATTGACTGTGAAGTATAAATTTTGATCATCCACACTGACTCCCAACTCATCGCATTACAATTAAAGGAGGACTTCGATGCACATTACTCCTAGGTAGTATAGTATCATAGCCTGGTAAAGATGGTTCTCACTTAGATTGAAACATATCAGATCATTCACATAATTTAGGAGCAAAACACATGAGTTAATGCCCTCTTCAAGCTCTTGACCTCAAAAACATGAGAAATCTGAAAAATGGTGCATCAAATAGATATTATCTTCTAGCTTTTAAGGCTCTTGAGTAATAACTTTTGCAGATAAGTGATACGCCTAAAAAGGTGCTACTTTTTCATATACATTTTATGCATATTTTTAATGATATTGTACTTTAATGAAAGGTATTTTGCATGTTTTTTATTCCAAGTATAAGGGATGGAGTTTTGGAGAAAATGTATCATAGGTTCTTTTTTTCTTTTTCTTTTTTTTTCTTTTCTTTTTTTCTTTTTCAGGCAAGTATTACAATATCTGGATAAACCTTTGATGATTTTGAATTCTACTTCTCCTTTCCTAAAGTAAAGTCTTGATATAAAACTTTTACTTATAAATATAATAATAGTTTTAAAAATCATTTCAATAAAAAAAATTTAAGTATTAAAAATAAAAGTCTAAATTATCTAAATTTTTCAAAAATACAACTTTTCTTACTAAAGATAGTCACTTATATTAATCATTTTCTATACAAAAAATTTTTAACTTAAAGTTTTTCTACATTACCTAAAATTTTAACTAAATTTTTTTACTCATTTCTAAAATCAAATTTTACTTCCCTAATATAACTTCATATACATAATCAATTTTTCTTTTAAAATTTAAATTTTGAAAATGTTTTTCATCCCACTCCCCCAAACTTAATTTTTTTTAATAGATTAAACAATTTAGCATTAGATAATTATATAGACAAGAATGAAAATTGAAATAACATGCTAACAAGAATTTTTACATCCTAATTATACAAGTATAAAACTAAAGACTGGAGTAAAATTAATTTTGATCAAATTTTCTAACTTTTTATTTTAGTTTAACATGTAGAGATTCAATAGACTTCTAAACAGTAGGAATAAAAGCAAACAACACACTAACATGATAAAAGAAAAATACAGGGTAGCAGTTTATGAATTTTAAAATTAAGATCTAAGCTAGCAAGATTTTGAACTTAAAAAGAAAGACATGGATTAAGTTAAGTTCTAAACTAACCAATCCACAGTACTAAAAACAAAAATAGTTACTACCCTAAAATTTTAAAGACAAAATACTATCTAACACAACAATCACAACAAAAATAGAACATAAAAATTTTAAATCCAACATAAAACATAGTCCACAACATCACATAACTGCATCTGTAGCAGTACTACATCACAGAGTCCATAACAAAACATAAACATAACAAAAACATAATAATACATCAAACCAAATCAAGTCCAACACATCTTCTCTCATCTCTACTCCTCTCCACTCTCAGAATCGCCACTATACCATTTTTCTTTAGGCTCATAATTTTCATTAGGCTCATAGTCAAGTTAATGAGGATATTGAGGAAATACTACACTTGGGTCATCTCTAATCAGGCCCTCCAGAGTTGGGTATAATTTCTCCTCATAGTCACTCTTTCTCCTATTATACCTATTTGTATGCTCATCAAAATGTTTTAGATTTTAAACTTTATCAGCGGTAAGGTGGATATGAGTCATCATATTCTGTAATAACTACTCTTGAGTCTCAGTTGACTCACATCGAGATGTAGAAGCACGTGAAGTAGATGGTCTTGATGAAGATGCATCAAAGGTAGATGCAACAGACGTCTCCAATCCATAGCTTCTGGAAAATCATCCTCTCCAGCCAAAATCAAATTCTCCAAATAAATCTTCATATTCACTTTCATAATGGGCTTCAGAGGCAACAAAACTTCCTTCCAACTATCATACTTTACTCCTGCCTGCTCGCATAAGGAAAATATCAAGGAAGAAAATCCCATACCTACAGTAGTAGTAGCAGCAGCTAAACTGATGATAGTGTGATAGATCAAAGCCCCTATGTTGATGGGCTTTCCCTCTTGAATACAATAATTCAACATCACTCTCTCTAGTCACTTCACTGAGATGATATATAGGAAGCAGACGAGCAGATATAAAATAGTGTCAAGCCTTTGATGGTGCACACAACTTTGATGTTAGAAAATTTACTCTCCTATCATTTGTAATCTTCCAAAGTCCTCTTCCAACAGTCAAATAAGATATGATCTCATCCAATTCCGCTTTCGTAGGACTATAATTTGCATAAAAACACAAAGTCTCTGGTGGTAAATGGTAAAACAAGCTGATTACCTCTAGAGTAAAAGGTTCCAACTTCCCTCGAACCATAACTTGATCGTCCTCAGCCTCTGGGAGTTTGCATAAAACTCCCTTACAACAGAAATTACAGCGATAGCATAGAAACAACAGAACTGTTCCCACTGTCGGCGGACTATCAGGTCTTCCACTTCTCCACCTGGACTCTTAAAACATCGCTCTTGAATTAATTTTTGTGACTGTAGAGCGTCACTATATTGATCCTGAGCTTTTGAACTTACAAATTTGCTCAAATCAAATGGACTCTTTCCTTTGCTCCTTTTCATTCTTGGTGTCATTCTACAAATTTGATAAATTCCAAAAATAGCTTTAAAAATTAAGTTTAAATCAATAAACTAAACTTCTAAAAGCACTAACTAAACTTCCCAAGCAATTTCCATAGATTTTTCTTTACTTTTCACCATGAATAGTAAATTTTTGAAATCTTCCAAATGTTCTTAAAATATATGGTGAAAATTCAAAATTTTTGCATATAAGTAAAGATCTTACCTCAAGGAACTTGGGTCTAGCAAATCTCACTTGATTCCACCAAGAAATCTCCAAATTTCACTTGCCCTAGCCCTCAAAAATGCAAACTTGAGTTGGGGAAGACGATATGAGGCGTTAAAAATGGCATTTTTGGACAAAAAATTCACTTTTAACCGTTCGCAAACAGGTTTTCGTGAACCGACGCTTAAGCGTGAGTAAATGGCGCTTAGGCGCTTGCCTCTCGAGTTGGCTAGTGCTTAAGTGAGAGATGTGGCACTTAGGCACCAGTGCACAATTTTTGAAATATTTAATTTTAAGTAAAATGCACTATTAGCCTAAGTAAACCACCCCTAAATGGTCTCATAGAACTTAAATGATTATTTTTACTTCCTATAACTCCCTTCTCTCTCAAAATTCTCCATAATAATTTATTCAATTCGAGACTAAAAACCAATTTGAGGCTAAAATTAACACAAATTTTCACAAAAACAAACTTATATTAATTCACAAACAAGTACAATCACATTTAACTCGTAGTTCTTTCTCCAAATAGTCTTGGATGAGAAAATTTTCCTAAGTATAAAACACTTAGCACATATTTAAAATTAAACACATAAGTGACACAAACACTAAACACAAGACATAAACACTAACACACTTAAAAAGCATGACTCCAAACACACAATTCCTAACACTTAACTTAATGCCACGTTTAATTAGAAGGAACAAATTCTTGTTTTATAGTAGTCTCTCCAAGAATATAGAGTTGACAAAACGGACGGTGGTGACGAGCTCTAATACTATCATCTTCGATCCACTTTTGCTTAAGAAACATCGCCTTATCCACTTCCTTTACATAACTGATATGGCTGAATTGCATCTTAAGTTGTCACTCAAAAAGTTCTAGATGAGCATGCAATTCAAGCATTTTAGTCTCTAATATAGATATAGTACTCTCCATCTGGTTGATCTTCTCCGATATCCCTTCAATACTAATGACTAAGAAACCATTATACATCTCCTGTGCACTTTGACTAATGAACTTCTTCCTCATGGCTTCTTCCTTCTTCTTCAAATCCATCTCCCATGAAGACATTTTCTCTAAATCTCCCTCTTTCTTAGATAGGAGTAAAAATAATCCGGGGTGAAATTCCTTCACAAACCCCTTCTATTTATAGGCCTAATTCCCCCTCATAACTTCTAGACACAACTAGAAACTGCCAAGAAACATTTATTCCAACTAAATTGCAGTTACACCTTCTAGAAATTGAAATTTTCACATGTGATTAAATTTCCACGCTTAAGCATCAGATCTGACGCTTAAATCCCAGTGCACATTTTTGCACCAGTTAACGTAACGTCGAAATTCTCATTCTAACATGTCTAGGTCACTAAATGAAGTCTAAAAATCATTACTAGCACATAATAAACTCAAAAATACTACTCAAAATTTCTTAATCAAACTCAAATCAACAATCAAAGCAAAAACACACTGATAACTATTGGTTGCCTCCCACAAAGCGCTTGGTTTTACATTGTCAGCCCGATGCAACCATGCTCATTCTGGTTGACCCAACATCATTCCATCATTAATTATATTTATGCTGGTCCCCTATATAATAAGGTTTCAGTCTATGTCCATTCACTTTAAAAATTTTCTCAGAAATAGGATCTTTAATAACCACAACTCCATAAGGATAAATTTTTATCACAACAAATGGGCCCATCCACCTGAACTTAAGTTTTCCTGGAAATAATCTTAACCTTACACTATATAGCAAAACTTGTTGCACTAGCTGAAACTTTTTAGTAAGAATCTTTCGATCATGCCACATTTTCATCTTTTCTTTATAAATCTTAGCACTCTCATAAGATTCATTCCTTATCTTTTCAAGCTCATTTAATTGTAACAATCTTTTCTCACCAGCATATTTTAAATTATAATTGAACTCTTTAATAGCCCAATATGCTTTATGCTCAAGTTCAACTGGTAAGTGACAAGCTTTCCCCTTTCCGATCTACTATTTCAACTGGTAAGTGACATCCTATATGGGGACATTCCTATAGAAGTTTTATATGCAGTCCTATAAGCCCACAAAGCATAGTCAAGTT
>NW_018232306.1:160170-165182 GCF_001263595.1 Phalaenopsis equestris | reverse complement strand
GAAAGATGGTATAAATGGTCCAATGAAATCTAATCCCCAAACATCAAATATTTCAACTTCTAACATATAATTGAGGGGCATCTCATTTCTTCTAGAAATATTGCCTACTCTTTGACATCTATCACAAGTTTTGCTATAAGTATTAACATCTATAAAAATTGTAGGTCAATAAAATCCAGATTGTAGAATTTTGTATGTTGTTTTATCAACACCAAAATGTCCCCCAAAATTAGAATTATGACATTTTTAGATAATTTCATAAGTTTCTTCTAGTGGTACACATTTTTGAATGATCATATCCTTTCCTTGTTTATATAAATATGGTTCATCCCAAAAATAAGTCTTAGCTTCAGAAATAAATTTCCTCATTTGTTCATTCCATAGGGTTTAAGATCACACAATAACTATGAAATTTACTATGCAACATACCGCAAAATGTGTCATTCAGTAATAACAAATAGTTGCTCATCAGGAAACTTCTCATTAATTTCATCTTCATAAGTATATGAATCTCCCTGATCCAGTCTTGATAAATGGTCCACTATTTGATTATCAGAACCCTTCATATCCACTACTTCGATATCAAATTCTTGCATAAACAGGACTCTTCTAATCAATCATTGTTTAGCGTCCATTTTTGACATAAGATATCTAATAACAAAATGATCGGTATAAACGATGCATTTTACTCCAATCAAATAGGGCCCAAATTTAACAAAAGCATATACTATAACCAATAACTCCTTCTGAATAGTAATATAATTAATTTGAGTTTCATTAAGGGTTTTACTGGCATTGTTATAGCTCTAAACATTTTATCGTGTCGTTGTCCTAAAGTTGCCCTGATAACATAGTCACTAGCATCAAATATTAACTCAAATGGTTTCCTCTAATCAAGTGAAACAATAATAGGAGCAGTGACTAATTTCTCTTTCGGAAGATTTAATGCATTTATGCATGCATGGTCATTAAATAAAGCATATTTTTCTAAGAGATGGCATAGAGGCTTAGCAATCTTATAAAAGTCCTTAATATATCGTTTATAGAATCCAGCATGTCCTAAAAAACTACTAATTTCCCTCACATTTGTTGGATAAGGTAAATTAGCGATCACTTGAATTTTAGCAGGATCTACTTCCATACCATTTTCTGATATTTGATGATCTAATACAATTTCTTCTTCTACCATAAATTGGCATTTTTCCCAGTTAAGGACTAAATTTGTTTCTTCACAGTGCTTAAGAACTTTAGATAAATGTTCTAAACATGAGTCAAATGAAGTTCCAAAAACTGAAAAGTCATCCATAAAGACTTGAATCCCTCTTTCAATTAAATCACAAAAAAATGCCATCATACATCTTTGAAATGTAGAGGGGCATTACATAAACCAAAGGGCATTATTTTAAAAGCAAAAGTAACATAAGGAATGGTAAATGTTATTTTCTCTTGATCCTTTGAAGATATTTGAATTTGGTGATAACCGATATATTCATCCAGAAAATAAAAGTATTTATGTCCGGCTAGTCTATCCAGCATTTGATCTAGAAAGGGTATAGAAAGGGTAGTGGAACTGGAACATGATCTTTCCTAGTGGTAAGATTTAATTTTCTATAATCAATGCATATTCACCACCCTGTAACTTGCCTAGTAGGTATTAACTCATTATACTCAATCACATTTATAGTTACTTCTCCTTTCTTAGGAACACAATGAATTGAACTAACCCATGCACTATCTAAAATAGGGTAGATAATTCAAGTATCTAACCACTTTAAAATTTCTTTCTTAACAACCTCTTTCATAACAGGATTTAATAGCCTTTGTGGATCAGCCCTGGGTTCAGCCCTGGGTTTACAGTTTTCTTCTAGATTAATTCTATGCATACAAATTGAAAGACTGATACTTTTAATATCAGCAATTGTCCATCCAAAGGCTTTCTTAAAATTTTTCAGAATTTTCATCAGCATTTCTTCTTCTTCCTTTGTTAACTATTCTTATGCTTCAGTTAACTCTAAGGAAATTATAACAGGTAAAGTAGAGAAATCTCCTAAAAGGACATATTTTAAATGTTCAGGAAGTAATTTCAACTCAAGTTATGGAGGTTTTTTAATAGATGGACAAAATGATTTATCTTTGTCTATCGTGTCCAAAATTTCAAAACTTTCTTGAACATAACTTGAATCTTCCTTAAAAAGGTTTACACATTGATCTAATTCCTCTTCATGCTCGTGTTCCATATCTTTTTCTTCATATTTTTCTTCATAAGTAGTCTTGAAATGACATTCACTCAGATATCTTATAACATCCATTCTATAGCATTGATCATCTTTAACTTTTGCAGGGTATTTCATTAATTTTAAAATGTTAAAAGTAACAGTTTGATCATTGACACACATTGTTAATTCCTCTTTCTGCACATGTATCATTGCTCTTCCTGTAGCTAGGAAAGGTTATCTTCCTCTATATCTAGCACAATGAAATTAATAGAAAAGATAAATTGATCCACTTTCACTAGGATAACTTCTATAACTCCTTTAAGATAGATTATTCAACGATCTGCTAACTACAGCGTTACAGTAGTAGGGGTTATTTCTCCTAATCGCAATCTTTTAAATATTGATAATGGAATAAGGCTAATGCTTGCACCTCAATCACATAAAGCTCTCCCATAAAATCTATCTTCTATTGCACATGGAATTGTAAAGCTACCAAGATCCTTAAGCATTTCAGGCAGTTTCTTCTGAATTATAGCACGCACTCCTCACTAAGTGCAACAGTCTCATTATCTTCAAACTTCCTTTTTCTGTTGAGAATATCCTTCATAAACTTTCCATAGCTTGACATTTGTTCTAAGGCTTCAATAAATGGAATATTGATTGTAAGCTTCTTAAATACTTCAAAAAATTTTAAAAATTGCTTATCTAACTTCTGTTGTTGAAGTCTCTGAGGAAATGGAGGTGGTGATTTTTCTAAATCAATTTTCGGCGGAGAAATAGGTCTTTCAGATTCTTTCGGAGCATCCTCTTTTGATTCTTCAATTTCTTCTCTCTCTACTTTATTCTCCTTTTGAAACCTACCTTCCAACTCTCTTCCGTTTCTAAGTTGTACGGCTTTAACTTGCTCTTTATTCCTTGCTCTTTATTCTGGTTTATTATTACTAGGAAGTTTTCCTTGGGATCTATTACTTAATGAACTTTCTAGGAAGTGTTACTTAATGAACTTTACTTAATGAACTTTCAATTTGCCTAAGTTGATTCTCAATATTTCTAATTGTAGCTCCTTGACTTTGTAACTGATTACCCATTTGTAACACCACTTCTTCTATAGACAACTTCTTATTCTTAAATTGCGTATTACTGCTGATTCCTGGAGGATAAGTAGATCTATAATTATTATTCCCTTGGTTGTTCCAGTTTCCCAATGGGTTTACTTGGTTGTTCCCCCATTGCTGATTATTACCACCTGAATTGTTATTCCAATTAAAGTTGGGATGGTTCTTCCAACCTGGGTTATAATAATTAGAATATGGGTTATTCTATTTATTATTTATGGCATTCAAAGTCTCTAATGATGTTTGATAATCTACCTTTCGGCCTAATGAATTCTCTTCAATCATGAAAATTGGTTGAGAAAAATACATTCCAAATTGGTCTAACTTTCTTGAAATTGCAGTAACTTGATTTGCTATCATAGTAGATGCATCAATTTCAGAATATTGGCTAATTCTTTAGATTCACCCTCTCAGAAGGACATTGAAAATCATTGGTAGCCATCTCTTCAATTAAAGCATAAGCGTCATGAAATGGTTTTGACATCAACGAACCACCAGCAGCGACATCGATAATAGATCTAGGAGAACCAATTAATCCATTATAAAAGGTTTGAATTATTAACCAATCTGGTATAGCATGGTGTGGAAACTTTCTTAAGAGTTCTTTAAATCGTTCCCATGCTTCATAAATAGATTCCCCTTCAAGCTGATTAAAAGATGTAATATCATTTCTAAGCTCCATAGTTTTTTATGGTGGAAAATATTTAGCAAAAAATTTTTGTGCTAAATCACCCCAAGTTTTGATAGATCCAGTTGCTAATGAATTCAACCACATCTTAGCTTAATCCCTTAGTGAGAAAGGAAATAACCTAAGTCTTATGACATCATCTAAACCACCATCGTATTTAAATGTAGCGCACAATTCTAAAAAATTGGCAAGATGTAAATTTGAAGTTGCAGTTGGTGAACCTCCAAATTGATAATTTGATACCATTTAGATAATAGCAGGTTTAAGCTCAAATGAATTAGCCACTATAGTAGGTTTTTTAATATATAATGAAGTTCATCTAAAGTAGGGCTGGCATAATCTCTTAAAGGTCTAAACGCTTGATGAATTTCAGCATTTTGATTATTTTGGTTTGCCATTTCTGTAACTTTTTTGAATTTTTCAAGATTTTAATTTTTTTTTTTGCTTTTTCTAATTGTCTTAACAGTTCTTTCTAATTCAAAATTGTAGGGCACTAGTCCATCAGAACCTGAACTATGCATACATTAACATAAAATAAAGTAAAATAAAATAAAACATTCAAAAGAAGATACAATATTTAAAGTTTAAATAAGACTTTCTAAAAATAGAAATTTATTTAGTTTTCTTCTCCAACAACGGCGCCAAAAACTTGATCCTGACTTAATGCTTATGCATAGTATAACAATAGTTCTGATGGTATTTTTCACTTATATTTTCTTATTTCGCAAAAAAACCAAAAACTTGATGCTGAAGAAAAATAAGAATTTAACTTTTTAATTTATATATATTTATATTGGGATACTACGTAAGTATACGTATCGTTATCAAGTAATATAGGACTTTTTGATTAAGACCTGAATATCGAAATGCAATATGCACTTTTTAAAAAGTTTTTCTATTTTTAAAAAGATAATTACTTAAACTAAAAATGATTTTTTACGGATTTAAAATTTAAATATTTTTGGTATTTTTGATATTTTAACGAAACAGTAA
>NW_018232306.1:159498-160074 GCF_001263595.1 Phalaenopsis equestris | reverse complement strand
AGGAATTCTATTGTGGAAGTATGCAAATTGTGTTGTGCCAAATAGGAGCAATAATATTCTTTACCCTTACTAGAGATGTTATAAAGAGCATTGCCCAATTTAAAGTTTAAATAGTTGTGAAGACCGACTAGGCAGGGAAGATACTAGCTCTCTCTCCAGAGTTCCCTTGATTCCCTCCACCTGGAGGCTAACATTCTCATATTAAAACCTAAAATAATAAACCAAGTTGGGGGCTTTAACCTGTCACTTTAAAGTCCTCTAACTCTACACCCATCAATGAATTTTCCATATTTATTTTTACTCAATCATATGAACTACATTCTCATTCATACAACTTCATGTGATTCTTTCCAATTGTTGACTAAGCAATACCAGCCCGGTTCTTACATGTTCTCACAAAAAATTTTAACATCTGCATTGGCCAACTCAAGAAGTAAATGAAGTGCATAGATTTAAATCATCACAACTTCTTCCAACATTAAAGATCAATACTCTTCACAACTTCCATCCAAAACTTAATTACTTCTCATTTCAAGAAGAAAGATAAAGAAAACTACTCAAAATCCATGGAGAAAA
>NW_018232306.1:154021-159464 GCF_001263595.1 Phalaenopsis equestris | reverse complement strand
CAAACCAACAACAAGTCTCGGTTAAAACCAAAAGTAATCTGAAACAAAAAGATAAAAACTTATCTTATCTCCTCTACCAAACTCTTAAAGTTCCTTTGAATCTCTTCTCTTTTACAATCACTCAAAATAAAATAACAAAAAGGATAAAGTAAATAAAAAGTGGTTTCTGAAAATCTCTCCGAATTAACTCCCCAGAGAGGAACTTTCAAAACTTGCCAATATTTTCAGGACTCTTTTCTAAGTCCTCTCTTCTTTCTTTTATAGTTTTCCAAGAGGTTCCTTGGGATACCTTTAAAATGTGTCTTGATTTGATGTATTTGCCCAAGAGACGCATCCTTTGATAATAATTTTCTTCCATGGTGGTTACAATCACCTATTAAGCCAATGGGTACCTTAAAAACCTCTTCGAAATTCATGAAAAATGATTTTACTCGTCTAGTAACTGCCACCAGTGCTTAAGGGCGGGGTCTCGGTGCTTAGGCATGGCCTTCTCTGTTTAACCGGTGCTTAAGCGCCAGATCTGGTGCTTAGGCGTCGAAACTCTTTTGCACAATTTTTCACTTTTTTGCTCCAATTTTGATCCTTTTTCACTCCTTCATGCATTTTTTTTTCTATTTTTACTTGTATCTGCAAGAAAAAAACAAAAATACCTTCCATCAAAAAGAAAAACACTGTATCTACAAGAAAAACACAAAATACCTTCCATTAAAGAGAAATATCTCAAAAATAGGTATAAAAATGTGTCTAAAAATACTATATATTTTAGGTGCATCAGCGTCTCAAATTGTTGTTATTTCTAAAAAGATTGATCAAATGGGAGTGAATTATTCTCAAATACCCCCAATTGGATTATTCTCAAATCCCCCCAATATTAGAGGAGAATTCACTAGGACTGATTATTGATACTCAATTATCTTATGAAACCTTAAACGTTATAAGTAATTGAGATAAGAATCCTTATTCTAACTATTTTAACCCTGGATAGAAAAATCACCCTAATTTTAGTTGAAATAATTATAATAATTCGGTGAGTCCATCCGAAAATCAAAAAAATCAAGAAAATCCTAATTTTCAACCTTATTATCCTCTAGGACTTAACTCCAACCCTAACCCACAAGTTAAGGAAAAGAATTTGACGATGGAAGAGGTAATGTTGAATATAGGAAATCAAATACAGAAACAAGGGGCTGCTATTAGAAATATTGAAAATCGATTAGGACATATTGCTACTGCACTTAGTAATAGACCTTCTTAAATTCTTTCAAGTACTGTGGAAGTTAATCCAAAAGATCAAAATAAAGAGCAAATTAAAGTTATTTAATTATGAAGTAGAAAAGAAGTTGAAACAAGGATCCAAAGAGAAACTGAAGTTGATGAAGAGAAGGAAGAAATGGAAAATTATCAACAGGAAAATGAACAAACACATGTCCCTGTAGAGAAATCATTACCTTCGTTTCCTCAAAGACTGAAGCAGAAGAATAAAGATAAATAATTTATAAAATTTATAAAATTTTTGAAAATTCTTAAGAAGTTAACGATAAATATTCCTTTTATTGAAGCTTTGGAACAAATGCCAAGTTATGTGAAATTTATGAAGGATGTATTAAACAAGAAAAGGAAGTTTATAGATCATGAGACCATTGCACTCAATGAAGAGTGTAGTGCTATTATTCAGAAAAAACTTCCTGAAAAATTAAAAGATTCTGGTAGTTTTACTATACTTTGTGCAATTGGAAAAAAGTTTTACGGAGAAGCTTTATGTGATTTAGGAGTGAGCATCAATCTTATGTCTTTATCAATTTTTAAACATTTAGATTTGGGAGAAATTTCTCATACTACTGTAACTCTTCAGTTAGCTGATCAATCAATAACTTATCCAAAAGGAGTTATAGAAGATGTCCTAGTAAATGTGGATAAATTTATTTTCCCTCTAGACTTTATAGCATTGGATATGGAGGAAGATAAAGAGATTCTTATAAGAGATTCTAAGATAAAGAGATTCTTATTATTTTAGGGAGACCATTTCTCGCAACAGGGAGAGCTGTAATAGATGTGTAAAAAGGAGAACTACTAATGAGGGTTAATGATCAAGGAGTGAAATTTAATATAACAAAAGCTATGAAATATCCTGCAATAGAAAAAGATAATGAATCTTTCAGGATGGAAGTAGCTGATTATCTAAGTAATGAGCAGTTTCAGAATGAGTTCCAAGATAAATTAAAGCAAGGAAAAATTTTTGATACTGAAGATGAAGTAAAAGAAGAAGATTTGGATTATATTCAGGGCAAATTTGAAGCATTAGACTTGCTAGAAAATGATAGTAAAAATCTTATTCCTTCAAGTATTAAACCACCTGAACTTGAATTGAACATATTACCTGCTCATTTAAAATATGTATTTTTAGGAAAGTCATCCACATTGCCAATTATTATATCTTCTGAGTTTACTAAAATTCAGGAACAAAAGTTGATAGAAATGTTGAAAAGTATAAAAAGGCTTTTGGATGGACTTTAGCAGATATTAAAGGCATTAGTCCTTCAATATATTTGCACAGATTTTTATTAGATGAATAGTATGAACCTAAAGTGGATCATCATAGAAGATTAAACCCAATAATATAAGAAGCTAAAAAAAGAGATTTTAAAGTGGTTAGATGCTGAAAATATTTATCCTATTTCAGATAGTGCTTGGGTAAGCCCAATTCACTATGTTCCAAAGAAAGGAGGAGTGACTGTTGAAGAAAATGAGAAAAATAAATTAATACCAATAAGACAAGTAACTGGTTGGCAAATTTGCATTGACTATAGAAAACTAAATATGGTCACCGTTTCAACTAAAATGACATAACTTCATGATATTACAACCCTTTCTAGACCAAATGTTGGATAGATTGGCTCAAAACAAATATTATTATTTTTTAGATGGATATATCGGATATCACCAAATTCTAATTTCTCCAGAGGATCAAGAGAAAATAATGTTTACAAGCCTATACGGAACATTTGCTTTTCGTAGAATGCCTTTTGGACTATGAAATGGACCTGCAACAATTCAAAGATGTATGATGTCAATTTTTAGCAATTTTATAGAGCATGGAATGGAAGTGTTTATGGATGATCTTTTTTAGAAGTGTTTATGGATGATTTTTCTGTATTTGGGACTACATTTGAGTTATGTCTTAATAATTTAGAAAAAGTTTTAAAAGTATGTGAAAAAATCATCCTAGTTTTAAATTGGAAAAAATGTCAATTTATGGTTGCAGAAGGTATTGTTCTTAGGTATAAAATTTCTTAAAAAGGCATGAAAGTAGATCCTGCAAAAGTCCAAGTTATAGAAAAATTAGAACCTTCTAATGGTACTAAAGGAGTGAGAAATTTTATAGAAATTTTTTTTTAAAAAATAACTAAACCCCTATGCCAACTTTTAGAAAAAGATATGAAATTTGATTTTAATGAGGAATGCATAACAACCTTTGAATTATTAAAGAAAAAATTAATCACTGCAGCTATAATAGTACCACCTGACTAGGAGAACCATTTGAAATAATGTGCGTTGCTAGTGATTCTGCTATTGGGGTTGTGACCAAAGGAAAATATGTTGAGATTCTTTTTTGACCAAAGAAACAAATGTTGAGATTCTTATACATATTTTACACTGATTTTGATGATATTTCACTTTACAGAAAGATATTTTTAATGTTTTTTTGCGGGGATGTTGAATTATGGTCATTGGAGCAAAAAGATGCAAAAAAAAGTGAATTTGGAGCAAAAATGACCAAAATATGAAGATTTGTTCTTGGGTGCCTACGACGAGATCGACACGGCGAGATCGATGCCGCCGACGGTGAGATCGACGCCATCAATGCCGAGTTTTTCTTGAGATTCCAGAATTAAATATTCTAGAAGGCCACCGACGGCGCCATCGAGGCCGCCGACGGCGAGCATGCCGGTTCTCTCAACAGATGCATTGAATATGGACGATTTTTGAAGGGATGCTTGGGCAACTCTTGAAAAATCTTCTAAAACCTTAAAAGAAACATTTGGATGCCAAAAAAAGGGGGGGTCCATTGAGTCTTTGTTGTTTGTGGTGCCCATTAGAGTGTAGAGAGTGGTTACTATTGTAAGGAATTCTTCGAGAGATTGTAAGAGTGGAAGGAAAATGAGAGATTTCTTCCTCCTTGATGCTTCAAAAGAGAATTTTGTGTGCTTAAAGAAAGGAAGAGATTCAGAAGAACTTCGAGGAGTTCGCTTGGAGAGGAATTAGAGATAAGTTGTATTTACTTATTGAAGTTTGAATGACTTTGCTTTTATATATAAATTCCAAGTTTTGTTGTGTCTTCTCCATGAGTTCTGAGTAGTTTTCTCTGTCTTTCTTCTTATCTTCAGATTTTGTGAAATGGTGATTTGAATTGGTTGTGCCATGAGAATGTTAAAGAAGTTGTGATGATCTTTTCACCTCAATCTTAATTTACATACAATCTGACCAATTGATTTGCTAAAATATGTTGGGTTTTACAACTAAAGTTAAGATTACATCCAAGATTTAGGGAGGTCAAATTCCTTGAAAGTTGGGTGCAAATAAATAGGGAAATAAAAATTATCGGATGTAGAATTGGAGATTTTAGAGTGACAGACTAAAATCCTCAATTCGTTCCTATCGTTTGGGTGTTGAAGTGTAGATGTTAGCCCTCAGGCGAGGGTAACGTGGGAGCTCCGAGTGAGAGCCGATCCACCCAGACTAGCCTCAGATTCAATAACCAAGCATAGGATTAGTCAATGTTCTTTATGCCTGGTCCAAAGGGTAAAGAATATGTATGTTTCTATTTGGCACAATACAATTTGAACTGATTCAATTTATCCATTCACTTAAATTTCTTGACAAGGAGAATGATGTTTTCTTATATATTGAACTTCACATTAGAAACTTTATTAGTAGAATTAATTAATTAAGAGTTTATTAAAATTACATTTTTATTTCAATTGCCTATTAGTGAAAAATATGCAATTTGAACTGATTTTTTATATCTTAGTTCGTAGCCTCTAATATTACTCCCTGTGGGATCGATATCCAGTACTTCATTAGAGCCCCGTATTACTTGAGTGATACGTATGCTTGCGTTGATAAGTGAAACTTTGTAGTTATTGAATATTTATATACATCTTTATCAAATCTATAACAGTTATCCTATAACAGTTATCAAGTGTCGTTGTCGGGGATTTAAATCTTTAAATCTTCTAGCAGCAGAATTAAATTCTTGTATTTTTAAGCATAAATAAAGTCGCTGTCAAGTTTTTTGTGTCATTTCCAGGGAGTAAAAATTAGATTTAAAAAAAATCATAATTAGAGAAACAGACAAATTAGGACTATTAGAAAACTTTTACTTGAATTGCAACTTATTTTCATATTTAGTTAACTATTTTTCTGTGTACTGATTTCAATTGTA
>NW_018232306.1:151691-154011 GCF_001263595.1 Phalaenopsis equestris | reverse complement strand
CTATGATTCGGAATTAGAACGCACTGTTAGGAGAATTAGAAAACTAAGAAAAGAACATAGAAATCCTGACACAATGGAAAATAATGTGAACAATCAAGGAATAGAAAATGAACATCAACCTAGACCTCTACTAGATTACACAAACATCATTTTGTTAGATTGATGGAAAGTTGATATATGAAGCTTGGGAGAGATTTAAAAATCTTCTTAGGAAGATTTAAGCTCAAACCTAAAACCTACTATTATCCAAATGGTACGAAACAATCAATTCGGAGGTACACCAAATGAAGATCCTAATTTACACCTCGCTAGTTTTTTAGAACTTTGTGCTACCTTTAAATATGACAGAGTTTCGAACAATGCTATTAGACTTAGACTTTTTCCTCTTTCACTTAGGGATAAGGCTAAGAATTGGTGAACTTCATTAGCACCTGGATCTACTAGAACTTGGGGTGAACTTTCACAGAAATTTCTATCCAAATATTTCCCTCCATCCAAAATTGCTACTTAGAAATAACATAACATCATTTTGTCAGATTGATGGAGAGTCGATATATGAAGCTTGAGAGATATTTAAAGATCTTCTTAGGAAGTGCCCACATCATTCGTTATCAGATTGGTTGATCATTCAAACTTTTTACAATTGATTAGTGGGATCTCTTAGATCAATTATAGATGTTGCGGTTGGTGGTTCTTTAATGTCAAAATCTTTTGATGAGGCTTATTCGTTAATAGAAGAGATGACTACCAATAATTTTCAATTGCCCTCTGAAAGGGTAAATCCTAAAAGAGTAGCTAGTATCCACGATTCTGATGCAATATCTATGTTAGCTTCGCAGATTGCTGCAATATCAAAGAAATTAGATTATTATGGAGTTAATTATTCTCCAACACCTCCTATGATGGAAGAGAATTCATCTAGGCAATTTGTGGATGTTCAACCTTTTTATGAGACTTTAAATGCTATTAACAATAGACCCAACAATTCTTATTCAAACTATTATAACCCAGGTTAGAAGAATCATCCTAACTTTAATTAGAATGACAATTCTTCTACAAATCAACAAATGGGTAAACAACCTAGTAAACCCATTGGGAAATTCATCCAACCAAGGAAATGTTAATTATAGACCTTCTTATCCTCCAGGATTTAACAGTGACACACAATTTAAGGAAAAGAAGTTTTTTATGGAAGAGCTGATACTGAACATGGGTCAATAATTGCAGATTCAAAGAAATTAATTACAAATTCAAGGAAATCAGTTACAAAATCAAGGAACTGCTATCAAGAATATTGAAAACTAATTGGTGCATATCGCTACTGTGCTTAATAACCGAACATCAGGAACTTTTCCTAGTACTGTGGAACCAAATCCTAAAGATCAAAGAAAAGAATAGATAAAATCGATACAATTATGAAGTCGAAAAGAATTGGAAATAAGAGTGCAGAAAGAAACAGAAACTAAAAAAGAGAAAGTGGATATAGAAAAAGAAAAGGATCATGAATATCCAGATTTAGAATATCCACTTACACCAATGAAAATTACTGTGGAGAAACCTCCACCACCATTTCCTCAAAAATTGAAGCAACACAAAAAGGATAAATAATTTTCCAAGTTTATAGAAATTCTTAAGAAATTAACGGTAAATATTCCCGTCGTAAGAAGCTTTAGAGCAAATGCCTAATGATGTGAAGTTTATGAAAGATATTTTGAACAAAAAAAGGAAGTTCATTGATAATGAGACTTTTGCACTTAGCAAAGAGTGTAGTGCAATTATTCAGAAAAAACTTCCTAAAAAATTAAAAGATCTAGGTAGTTTCACTATACCGTGTGCTATCAATGAAAGATTTTATGGAAGAGCTTCATGTGATTTGGGAGACAACATTAATCTTATGCCTATATCAATTTTCAAAAGATTAGGATTAGGAGAAGTCTCAACTACTTCTGTAACTTTGCAGTTAGCAGATCATTTAGTAACTTATCCTAAGGGAGTTATAGAAAATGTGTTAGTAAAAGTTGATAAATTTATCTTTCCTTTGGATTTTATTGTTTTAGACATGGAGGAAGAGAAAGAAATACCTATAATTTTAGTGAGACCTTTTTTAGCTACTGGAAGAGCCATGATAGATGTTCAAAAGGGAGAATTAACTATGAGAGTTAACGATCAAGAAGTGACTTTTAACATTGCAAAATCTATGAAATACTCTGCTGTTGAAAGAGATAATGAATGTTTTCACATGGAAATTAGTGAACATCTATTGAACGAGCATTTTAAAGAACATTTTGAAGAGAAAGAACAATTTGAAGATAGTGATGAA
>NW_018232306.1:146298-150631 GCF_001263595.1 Phalaenopsis equestris | reverse complement strand
TTTAGAAAAGGACAAGAAATTTGAGTTTACTGAAGACTGTTTAAATGCCTTTGAATTATTAAAAGAAAAGCTAATCACAGCCCCTATAATAATTTCACCTAACTGGGAGAAACCATTAGAACTGATGTGTGATGCTAGTGATTATGCTATCGGAGCTTTTCTTGGACAAAGCTATGATAAGATCTTTAAAGTTATATACTATGCTAGTAAAACTCTTAACGATGCTCAAATTAACTTCACTGTTACTGAAAAAGAGTTACTGGCTATTGTGTATGCTTTTGACAAATTTAGATCTTATTTAATTGGGACTAAATGTGTTGTGCACACTGATCACTCTACTATTAAATATCTGATTCAAAAGAAGGATGTCAAACCAATGTTAATTAGATGGATACTTTTGATGCAAGAATTTGATTTTGTGGTTATTAATTGAAAGGGAACTGATAATCAATTGTTGATCATCTGTTGAGATTAGAATATCATGAATTATCTGACATCGACAATGAAGTTACGGACAGTTTCCCTGATGAACAACTCTATAATATTAATGAGTGAAAAATATCATGGTATGTTGATATTGTTAATTATAGTGTAAGTGATATTTTGCAACCTATGCTGACATTGCAACGACAAAGAAAATTCATTCATGATGCGAAAACATATTTTTGGGATGAGCCTTATTTATATAAACAATGTAAGGATCTTATTATAAGAAGATGTGTACCTTATGAAGAAACTGAACTAATTATTCAGAAATGTCATGATTCTGAATTTTGAGGACATTTTGAAACTGATAAAACTGCTTATAAAAATTTACAAGATGGATTCTATTGGCCTACTCTCGTGGCCTACTCTCTTTAGAGATATTTACAGATACATAAAAACTTGTGATCAATGCTAACGAGTTGGCAATATATCTAGAAGAAATGAAATGCCTCTGAATTTCATGTTAGAAGTTGAGATATTTGATGTTTGGGGATTTGATGTTTGGGGATTGTTGTTTGGGGATTGTATTTCATGGGACCATTTATTCCTTCATATGGGAACTTATACATATTAGTTGCAGTAGACTACGTTTCAAAGTGGATTGAAGCACAAACCTTACCTCGCTGTGACGCTAAAAGTGGTTTAAGATTTTTAATGAAAATAGTTTCACTAGATACGGAATGCTGAGAGTGATTATCATTGACTAAGGATCCCATTTCAGGAATAAATACATTCAGAGATTGGCAGAAAAGTTTATGTTATTCATAGAATCTCTACTTCCTATCACCCTCAGTAGGTTAGTTGAAGTTTCTAATAGAGAGATTAAACAAATACTGGAGAAGACTGTAAACCCTAGTAGGGTAGATTGGTCTACTAGACTGGATACTGCATTATGGGCTTACATGACTGCTTATAAAACTCCTATTGGAATGACTCCTTACAGGCTGATTTTTGGAAAGTCTTGTCACTTACCAGTAGAATTGGAGCATAAAGCATATTAGACAATTAAAGAATTCAATTATAATTTGAAAGATGCTGGTGAGAAGAGACTGTTACAAATGAATTAATTGGAAGAATTAAGAAATGAATCTTATGATAACGGCAGAATTTATAAGGAGAAACTAAAATTATGGCATGATCGAAAGTTTAACCAGAAGAACTTTGAACCAGAACAAGAAGTTTTGCTTTACAATACAAGGCTGAAGTTATTCCCTAGGAAATTGAAGTCTCGTTGGTTAGGTCCCTTTACTGTGACTCGAGTTTATACTTACGGAGCTGTTGAAATTGAAGATCAAAAGATTGGGAGTAGATTTAAAGTAAATGAAAATAGATTAAAGTCGTATTTTGAGGGTAAAAGACCAAATTTTAAAGAGGTTTTAATGGTCAGTCAATCTGAATAATACCTGAATAGGTCGGGCAACCCATAGTAATCTTTATTTTTATTATGATTATAGTGTTTTTGTTTGAAATTATCATTAGTTTGTGGTAGTATTGAGCTCTACTACTCGTATTTACCCTTGAATCATCATAAAAATTTGATCCATAGAGAAAATTGGAACGCATTTGGACCAGAGCGAAACTGTGAAATTTTTTCCTTGGGCGCCAACGGCTGGCTCGACATCGCCGACGATGGGATTTTTCACGAGAGTCAAGATAATTAATTCTCAAGGCTTGCCGATGGAGCCATCGATGCCCCGACAGCAAGAACGGCGAGATGACAGTCTCCGAAGTTTGAAATGTCAGTTTTTGGCAGTTTTAGGCGAGATTTACTCTCTATAAACTTCTAAATTCGATTCTTAAATTCATATTACCCAAAAACAAATTGAAACTCCACAAAATTTATCCCTATGGCTTCCAATTCCACTGAAAACCCTAGATTTTGAGTGTTCAACCGGAGAAGGTTCGTTAGTTCCGAGGAGCAATGAATCTTCAACAAATTGCTGACAAAGTGGAGATTAATCAAAGAAAGTGGATTTGTGAATTGAGGATTGAACAATCCTTCGACAGTAATTGAAGTAATTGAAGAGATGATTATGATTGTGCGATGATGATGGTAAGTGTTGTGCTACACTACTACCGCCGTAGTCGTTCCTGTGGTGAAGGAGTTTTATGCTAATTTGCATGAAATCAACCAGCGAGTCGTCTATGCGCGAGGCAGATGGATAACTTTTACTCCTGCATGGACTAATGAGTTATATATGATCGAGAATGTTCCTGTCTGCCATTATTCCAACTTTGTCCTGACAAGAAATCTGATGAATGAAATCTACCATTTTTTTACGGACGAGGCTGAAGAATAAGAAATGAGAGAAAAAGGGTATGTTAGTTTCTATGCTACACTTCTAAACCCTGTTTCTAAACATTGGAACTTCTTCATTTCTACAAAACTATCACTGAAAATGAGGATCGATAAATTTACTAAAGAAAGTGCTATTATGAATTACTGTATTCAAATGGGACTGCCGATTGATATTGGATCGATAATTGTGAAGTCTGTTTTGGGTCTGATCATTCATGGATCAACTTATGGGCTTGGACATCCTTCAACAATCTTCTTACTCTGCTCCAAGTATCTTATGAGAATTGGGAAAAGGTGCTTTTACCTTGGAAGCCTTTGGACCCAGCCCAGATGTTCCTAGCCAATGAAGATGAGAATTATATGACTATTATTGCGGATCAATCATCTCAGAATTCTCTTCCTATTCGGCCTCTAGTTTTGGACAAGACACTAGTGATCACAAGAAACTAGTGATCCTAAGAAACTAGTGATCCTATGCAGAATCAAGAAACTGGAGAAAGAGGTACAAAACATTATGAATACAATTATCAATATCTCTGAAATTTTAGATCATCTAGACTGGAGGAGGAAAGAGCATTTTGATCACTCGGGACATACCGAAGGAAGTTTGATATGATTGATGAGAAAGATGGAATTGATAGAAGAGGATTCTACTGAAGAATTCCCATACTGACCCTTCTATGACCTCTTCGGTCATGTTCAATCGATGGGCGATATCAGAGGAGAAACAAACATTGAATCAGATGAGTAGTAGATTTAATTTACTACCTATATGTCTATGTGTGTGATTTGATTTGAACTTATGTGTTTTCTTTACTTTTAAATTTTGCTTTTATATCTTAGTATAGTTGAGATTGAGCATAAAATGTTTTTTTTTAGCGTTTAGAGTGTTGTGACTTGGATTGTGACATTGAATTGATGTATTAAGGTTGAGAAAATACCAAACTTATGCGTGTTGTGTAACATGTATTGTAACCCTTAGATTTTATATATAATTGTGATTTTTTGTGTTGTGAATGTTTATTTTTGTTAGTACATCATTTAGTCACTTAAATTTATGTCTAGAATGATTAAACGAATGTTGACGAGGCTTGAAATTGATCAAAATTGCAAAAATCTGGAAATCAAATTAATTTTAAAAATCTCGCCGACGGCGCCATTGACGCCGCCGACGGCGGATTTTTCCCGAGACTTAAGTTATTAATTCAATAGAGCTCGCCAACGGTGAGATCCCAAAAAAACTCATTTAATCGCGATTTTGACTAGTCAACTTCCACTATTCATCATCCCCTTCCTCTTAAAAAACAAAAATTTTGATCTAGGGCTTGAAGATCTTGGATTTGGGGGAGATTTCAAAGCATTTAGACACCAGATTTTATCATCTCTCGGTAAGAGCTTCACTCCAACCTAAAAATATTTGATTTTCACCTTGAATTTCTTCCACATTGAGAAGGTCCAAAAAATTTGAGAATGTGGAGAAAATATTTGAAAGAAATTTATGGAATTTAGTTTTGAACTCTTGGAGTCACTCTGCGAAGCCATTATTTG